>NC_140990.1:338274240-338433984 GCF_052327205.1 Somniosus microcephalus | reverse complement strand
GGGACGGGTAACGCTGTGACACCGGGGGGACGGGTAACGCTGTGACACCGGGGGGACGGGTAACGCTGTGACACCGGGGGGACGGTTAACGCTGTGACACCGGGGGGACGGGTAACGCTGTGACACCGGGGGACGGGTAATGCTGTGACACCGGGGGGGGACGGGTAACGCTGTGACACCGTGGGGACGGGTAACGCTGTGACACCGGGGGGGGATGGCTAACGCTGTGACACCGGGGGGGGGGACGGGTAACGCTGTGACACCGGGGGGGTGACGGGTAACGCTGTGACACCGGGGGGGGACGGGTAACGCTGTGACACCGGGGGGGGGACGGGTAACGCTGTGACAGAAGGGGACGGGTAACGCTGTGACACCGGGGGGACGGGTAACGCTGTGACACCGGGGGGGAGGGGTAACGCTGTGACACCGGGCCCTGTTTACCTGCCGCCTCTTCTCCCTCGCTCAGCTCGATCACTTCCACGATCTCCTCGCCTTCGTGCAGCTCCAGTTGGGGGCTGAGCTCCTGCTCCGCCATCTTCAGCTAGTCTCACACTAACTAGTTCACTAACTCACTCACTAACCAGTTCACTCACTAACCAGCCCGGCGCCTCCCGCTCGTGCTCACCCACCCGGCTCTCACAGGCCGCCCTGGAAACAGCCAATGGCAGGCCGGCCGGCGCGTGACGTCACTATCGGCCGTCAATCACTGACGCCCGGAGGCGGGACTTCCTGTCCGAGGGGGCTGCTGGTGCGCTCGGCCCTCTGGGAGTTGTAGTTCGCCTTAGCTTGGCAAAGCCTTCCCGCGGACTCGGGGCGCCGCGTCCCTCTCCCTGATCATTACTGCCTGCCCTGTGAGTGCAATCAGACCCGAGATCCCGGGTTATAGCCGCCTGTGAACTGGTGTTTTCCAGGGGCCCGTGGACTACTACTCCCACAAGACCTTGCGCCCTCAATACTGGCGCATGCGCCCGAGCGCTGGGCTGCTGCATGCCGGGACGGAGGAGGACTAAGATGGCGGCTGCTTGGAGGGCTGGGTCTTGGGTGAGAGGTAAATACTGGCAGTGGCTGGAGTGCAAGATGTTGCTTCTGGTGAGTCCTGGCCTGATGGGGATGGTGCAGAAACATCAGAAGGAGTCGGCCATTCGAGCCTGTTCCACCTTTCAATAAGATCATGGCGGATGATCTACCTCATCTCCACTTTCCCACACTATCCCCATATCCCTTGATTCCCTTAATATTCAAAAATCTGTCGATCTCTGTCTTGAAAGACTCAACGACTGAGCCTCCACAGCTCTCTGGGGTAGAGAATTCCAAAGATTCACCACCCTCGGAGTGAAGAAATTTCTCCTCATCTCAGTCCTAAATGGCTGACCCCTTATTCTGAGACTGTGACCCCTGGTTCTAGACTCCCCAGCCAGGGGGAAACAACCTCTTGGCATCCACCCTGTCAATCCACCTCAGAATCTTAGATGTTTCAATGAGATCACCTCTCATTCTTCTAAACTTCAGAGACTATAGACCCAATCTACTCAAACTGCCTCATAGGACAGCCCTCTCATCCCAGGGATCAATCCACGTAACCTTCTTGCACTGCCTCTAAAGCAAGTATATCTTTCCTTAAATAAGGAGACTAAAACTGTGCTCAGACTTCCACACCTCGAGCAATAAAGGCCAACATGCCATTTGCCTTCCTAATTGCTTGCTGTGCCTGCATGCTAACTCTGTGTTTCTTGTACTAGGACACCCAAAGAAAAAAGAAAGACTTGCATTTCTATCACGTTTTTCACAACCTCAGGATGTCCCAAAGCGCTTTACAGCCAATAAAGTACTTTTGAAGTGTAGTCCCTGTTGTAATGTAGGAAACGCGGCTACCAATTTGTGCACAGCAAGGTCCCACAAACAGCAATGTGATAATGACCAGATAATCTGTTTTGTGATGTTGATTGAGGGATAAATACTGGCCCCAGGACACTGGGGTGAACTCCCCTGCTCTTCTTCAAATAGTGGCCGTGGGCTCTTTTACATCCACCTGAGAGAGCGGACGGGGCCTCGGTTTAACGTCACATCCGAAAGACGGCACCTCCGACGGTGCAGCGCTCCCTCAGTACAGCACTGGAGTGTCAGCCCAGATTCTGTGCTCAAGTCTCTGGAGTGGGACTTGAACCCACGACCTTCTGACTCAGTGGGGCAGCTCACCTGCACCTTGGGCGAGCACCTGCTCCTGGCTCGGGCAGTCTGGCTCTCGAAGCAGATGTCCAGAATCGTCTTGAGGCCATTAAACGGGTGTGTATTACGATTCGGGCATCATTCTGCCTCCTACAACCTGCAGGAATTAAATAAGGTTTTCAAACACCAGGACTTGAGCTGTAATCGCAGCATTGTGGTTTTAAGGAAAGTACTTGCGGTTACCTCTTTGGCCAAGCTTTTGGCCAGCTGCCCTAATTTCTCCTTGTGCGGCTCGGTGACACAGTTTTTGTCTTACAACACTCCTGTGCAGCACCTTGGGACGTTTTACTACGGTACAGGCGCTATATAAATACAAGTTGTTGTTATGAGACATTAAACCGAGGGCTCCGTCCGCCCCCTCAGATGGATGTAAAAGATCCCAATGCACTAAATCAGGAAGAGTGGGGGAGTTCTCCCCGGTGTCCTGGACAATGTTTATCCCTCAGCCAACATGTAAAACCGATGATCTGGTCATCGTCATATTGCTGTTTGTGGGAGCTTGCTGTGCGCAAATTGGCTGCCACAATTCACCAGTGACTACACTTAAGAACATAAGAAATAGGAGCAGGAGTAGGCCATTCGGCCCCTTCAAGCCTGCTCCGCCATTCAATGAGATCATGGCTGACCTGCCTCAACTCCATTCACCGGCCCTATCGCCATAACCCTTGATGCCTTTACTAGTCAGAAATCTATCGACTTCTGTCTTGAATATACCCAATGACTGAGCCTCCACAGCCCTCTGGGGTAGAGAATTCCAAAGATTCACCACCCTCTGAGTGAAGAAATTTCTCCTCATCTCAGTCCTGAATGGCCGACCCCTTATTCTGAGACTGTGACCCTGGTTCTAGACTCCCCAGCCAGGGGAAACATCCTCCCTGCATCCACCCTATCAAGCCCTGTAATAATTTTGTATGCTTCAATGAGATCCCCTCTCATTCTTCTGAATTCAAGAGAACACAGGTCTAGTTTACTCAATCTCTTCAAAAGTACTTCATTGGCTGTAAAGCGCTCTGGGACATCTGAAGGCACGAAGGGCATTATCTGAATGTAAGTTCCTTCTTTTATATAGTGCCTTTCACATTCTCGGAATGTCCCTAAGCACCTCACTGCAACAACAACAACTTGGATTTATATAGCGCCTTTAACGTAGTAAAACGTCCCAAGGTGCTGCACAGGAATATTAAAAGACAAAAAAATTTGACACCGAGCCACACAAGGAGAAATTAGGGCAGGTGACCAAAAGCTTGGTCAAAGAGGGAGGTTTTAAGGAGCATCTTAAAAGAGGAAAGAGAGGGAGTGAGGCGGAGAGGTTTAGGGAGGGAATTCCAGAGCTTAGGGCCCAGGCAACTGAAGGCACGGCCATCAAAGGTTGAGCGATTATAATCAGGGATGCTCAAGAGGGCAGAATTAGAGGAGCGCAGAGATCTCGGGGGTTGTGGGGCTGAAGGAGATTACAGAGATAGGGAGGGGCGAGGCCATGGAGGGATTTGAAAACAAGGATGAGAATTTTGAAATCGAGGCTTTGCTTAACCGGGAGCCAATGTAGGTCAGTGAGCACAGGGGTGATGGGCGAACGGGACTTGGGGCTAGTTAGGACACGGGCAGCCGAGTTTTGGATGACCTCAAGTTTACAGAGGGTAGAATGTGGGAGGTGTGGTAAACCACTGTTATCGTTCACAACCGTTCACTATTGTTACACTGTTGTTATCACTGTTTACACTGTTGTTATCACTACACAAGGTTACCTCTTGCCACGCACGCTGTTATACCTAGGCATACCTCAGCTGACTCCGCCCATGGCTCCGCCTGCTTGCCCAGGTATAAAGGTGACCGCTTGGCTAGTATTCTTCCTTGTTGGAACCGATCAGCCACGAGGGTGGGCTCTGTTATTTAGCCAATAAAAACCTATAGTTACTATCTTAACTCGTCGCTTTTCATGGAATGAATTGATAGGTATATCAATTTTATTGGCTAAATTTTGAAATGAATGGGCTGGAGCAGCCAAACGACCAGCCAAACGGCCAGCTACAACAGCCCCAGCTGCCGACTTGGCTGCGAGCCCTCCGACCGCCGTACCTGGATCTAAATCCACAGGCAGCGAATTCAGCCCTCGATTTCGATCACTGGCTGAGCTGCTTTGAATCCTACCTGGTAGCCTCCGGCGTGCCATCGGAAGCCGACAAACTAAGAGTTCTGACCGCCCAGGTGAGCCCTAAAGTATTTGCACTCATCCGGGACCTTGCTACATACGAGGAGGCCCTCGACCTGCTAAAAGAGCAGTACCGGAGCCCAGTAAATTCAATGTATGCCAGACATCTCCTAAGATCCCGCTCGCAACAGCCAGGAGAGTCTGTAGATGAATTTTTATGGGCGCTACAAACACTCGGCAGGGACTGTGACTTTAAAGCTGTATCGGCTGCACAACATGCTGAAGGAAATATCCGTGATGCCTTCGTGAAAGGCCTTCGGTCCAACTACTCACGGCAAAGACTGCTCGAATCAAAGGACCTCGGCTTGAAAGCAGCTGCAGCCCTCGCTCGCTCCCTGGAAGTGGCCCATCGGGACCTCGAGGCGTACTCCCGGGTACAGTGCTGCGCGACCCTGGGACTCGGGCCCGACTTAGGCCGCAATACCCCTCGCACCGCCGCCCCTGGGACCTACTACGGCGTCGGTGTCCCGGAATCGATCGGGACCGCCACCCTCGGGACCTGCTGCGGCAGCGGAGCCCCGCGATCGGGCCGCCAGCTGCTATTTCTGTGGCCAGGCGAGACATCAAAGGGCGCGCTGCCCTGCAAGGAACGCGACCTGCTCCGGATGCGAAAAAAAAGGCCACTTCGCAAACGCCTGCAGGGGGAAAGCCACAGACGCCAGCAGTGCCTCCTGTGAGTCGTGGGGGCGGCCATCTTTGATCAAGGCCACAGACGCCAGCAGTGCCTCATGTGAGTCGTGGGGGCGGCCATCTTCTCCACCATTTTGTTCAACTTCGACCTTGTGGGGATCCACGTCATGGGCGCCGCCATTTTGTTCGCCGCACTCGGCCGCCATTTTGTCTCCAGACCCGACCACCGCCTCACCTGCCGACTACAGCAGCTCACTCAGCCATACACTGGCCTCCGTCACGCTTGACCAAGCTCTCCCGCATCATCTGTCCAGGTCCATGATGGACATCGAAGTAAACGGCCACGCCACGACCTGCCTGTTCGACAGCGGGAGCACGGAGAGTTTTATTCACCCAGACACGGTGCACTGCTACTCCCTCACTGTCCGGCCAACGCGCCATCGGATCTCGATGGCGTCGAAGTCCCATTCAACAGACGTCAGCGGCTACTGTGTGGTGACCCTGTCGGTTAGGGGCACGGAATATAAAAACTTTAAACTTCTCGTCCTGCCCCAGCTCTGCGCTGCCGTCCTACTAGGGCTGGATTTCCAATGCCACCTTCAAAGTGTCACTTTGGCATACGGTGGACCCCTCCCCCCACTCACAGTCTACAACCAGCAGTTTTTAAACCGCCCGCCGCGTACCACCTGCGGCCTCTCCACTCTCAAAGTCTCGCCCCCCCTCCTTGTTCGCTAACCTCACCCGCGACTGTAAACCCGTCGCTACCAAGAGCAGGCGGTACAGCGCCGGGGACAGAGCTTTTATTAGCTCTGAGGTGCAGCGACTCCTGAAGGAGGGCATCATCGAGGGGAGCACCAGCCCTTGGCGTGCCCAGGTCGTAGTCGTTAAGACCGGCAATAAACACCACCTGGTCATCGACTACAGCCAAACCATAAACCGGTACACCCAGCTGGACGCATACCCCCTTCCCCGCATATCTGATATGGTCAACCAGATTGCACAGTACCGGGTATTCTCCACCATCGACCTTAAGTCGGCCTATCACCAACTCCCTATCCGCCCTGAGGACCGCCAGTATACCGCCTTCGAGGCGAATGGCCGCCTCTACCACTTCCTTAGGGTTCCCTTCGGCGTCACCAACGGGGTTTCGGTCTTCCAAAGGGAGATGGACCGGATGGTTGACCAGAACGCGCTGCATGCCACGTTCCCTTATCTAGATAACGTCACCATCTGCGGCCACGACCAGCAGGACCATGATTTTAATCTGGAGAAATTCCTCCGTACGGCCCAACGGCTGAATCTCACTTACAATAAGGAGAAATGTATGCTTAACACCTCGCGCCTTGCCATCCTCGGCTGCGTAGTAGAGAACGGAGTCATCGGCCCCGACCCCGAAAGAATGCGCCCCCTCATGGAGCTCCCCCTTCCCCACTGTCAAAAGGCACTGAAGAGAACCCTGGGGCTCTTCGCTTACTATGCCCAATGGGTGCCCAATTATGCGGACAAAGCCAGACCCCTCATGAAGTCCACCTCCTTCCCCCTGACAGCAGAAGCATGCGCAGCCTTCTCCCTCATAAAAGGAGACATTGCGAAGGCCACAATGCACGCAGTGGATGAGTCCATCCCTTTCCAAGTGGAGAGCGATGCATCCGACTTCGCCCTAGCTGCAACCCTTAACCAGGCGGGGAGACCTGTGGCCTTCTTCTCAAGGACCCTCCAGGGCCCTGAGATCCGACACTCTTCTGTCGAGAAGGAGGCCCAGGCGATTGTGGAAGCGGTACGACGCTGGAGGCATTACCTGGCAGGCAAACGATTTACCCTCCTCACCGACCAGCGTTCGGTCGCTTTTATGTTTAATAACAAGCTGAGGGGCAAAATCAAGAACGACAAGATCTTGAGGTGGAGAATTGAGCTCTCCACCTACGATTACGATATCTTGTACCGGCCTGGTAAACTCAACGAGCCCCCAGATGCTCTATCACGAGGTACATGCGCCAACGCGCAAGTTGATAGACTGCGGACCCTCCACAACGACCTCTGCCACCCCGGGGTCACTAGACTTTACCACTTCATTAAGGCCCGCAACCTGCCCTATTCCATCGAGGAGGTCAGGACCATGACCAGGAACTGCCAAGCCTGTGCCGAATGCAAACCGCATTTCTATAGGCCGGACAGAGCAAGCCTGATCAAGGCCACCCGCCCCTTCGAGCGCTTGAGCATCGATTTTAAGGGGCCCCTCCCGTCCTCTGACCGTAATGTGTACTTCCTCAACATTATTGACGAGTACTCCCGTTTCCCCTTTGCCATCCCCTGCCCAGACATGACCAGTACCACGGTCATCAAATGCCTGAACGACCTCTTCGCCTTGTTCGGGTTCCCGAACTATATACATAGCGACCGGGGCTCATCCTTCATGAGCGAGGAACTTCGCCAGTTCCTGCTCGCGAGAGGTATTGCTGCGAGCAGGACCACCAGCTACAACCCCCGGGGGAACGGCCAGGTGGAAAGAGAGAACGCGACAGTTTGGAAGGCCGTCCTCTTAGCCCTAAAGTCTAAGGGCCTCCCAACCTCTCGCTGGCAGGAAGTCCTCCCGGCAGCGCTCCATTCCATCCGGTCACTGCTTTGTACTGCCATTAACGCCACCCCTCATGAGCAAATGTTTGTTTTCCCCAGGAAGTCGACGACGGGAACCTCGCTACCAACATGGCTGACTTCTCCGGGGCCCGTCCTGCTGCGGAAGCACGTGAGGACCCATAAAACGGACCCCCTGGTCGAGAGGGTGAACCTCCTGCACGCCAACCCCCAGTATGCCTATGTGGCATACCCAGATGGGCGGGAGGACACAGTCTCCTTGCGAGACCTCGCACCCTCGGGCACCCCTGAGATACCACCGTTATCCCCCACCACTCCCCCAAATCCAGCTCCTGTAGGCGGCATGCCGGAACCCCAGGAGCCTTCGTCGACCACGCAGACACCAGCATTAACATCGGATACTGCACCACCGCCGCCGCTGCTGCGCCGATCAGAAAGGCTTACGAGGCCTCCTGATAGACTGACATACACGAACTGGTAGTACACTTCACCCCGCCGGACTCAATTTTAAACAAGGGGTGAATGTGGTAAACCACTGTTATCGTTCACAACCGTTCACTATTGTTACACTGTTGTTATCACTGTTTACACTGTTGTTATCACAGTTACCTCTTGCCACGCACGCTGTTATACCTAGGCATACCTCAGCTGACTCCGCCCATGGCTCCGCCTGCTTGCCCAGGCATAAAGGTGACCGCTTGGCTAGTATTCGTCCTTGTTGGAACCGATCACCCACGAGGGTGGGCTCTGTTATTTAGCCAATAAAAACCTATAGTTACTATCTTAACTCGTCGCTTTTCATGGAATGAATTGATAGGTATATCAGGAGGCCAGCCAGGAGTGCGTTGGAATAGTCAAGTCTAGAGGTAACAAAGGCATGGACGAGGGTTTCAGCAGCGGATGAGCTGAGGCAAGGGGCAGCGATGGGTGATGTTACAGAGGTGGAAATAGGCAGTCTTAGTTATGCTGCGGATATGCGGTCGGAAGCTCATTTCAGAGTCAAATATGACACCAAGAACAGTGTGGTTCAGCCTCAGATATTAGGGAGAGGGATGCAGTCAGTGACTAGGGAACGGAGTTTGTGGCGGGGACTGAAAATTGGCTTCGGTCTTTCTGATATTTAATTGGAGAACATTTCTGCTCATCTAGATCTAGGTGTCGGACAAGCAGTCTGACAATTTAGAGACCATGGAGGGGTCGAGAGAAGTGGTGGTGAGCTCGAGCTGGGTGTCGTCAGCGTACATGTGGAAACTGACGCTGTGTTTTCCGATGATGTTGCCGAGGGGCAGAATGTAGATGAAAAATAGGAGGAGGCCAAGGATAGATCCTGGGGGGACACCAGAGGTAATGATGCGGGAGTGGGAAGAGAAGCCGTTGCAGGTGATTCTCTGGCTATGATTAGATAGATAAGAATGGAACCAGGCGAATGCAGTCCACCCAGCTGGACGATGGTGGAGAGACGTTGGAGAAGGATGGAGTGGTCAACCGTGTCAAAGGCTGCAGACAAGTTAAGAAGGACGAGAAGGAATAGTTTACTTTTGCCACAGTCACAAAGGATGTCATTTGTGACTTTGATGAAAGCCGTTTCGGTACTGTGGCAAGGGCGGAAACCTGATTGGAGGGATTCAAACATGGAATTGCGGGAAAGATGGGCACGGATTTGGGAGGCGACAACACGTTCAAGGACATTGGAGAGGAAAGGGAGGTTGGAGATGGGGCAATAGTTTGGAAGGACGCAGGGGTCGAGGGTTGTTTTTTTTGGTGAATCCAACAGCCAGTTTGCATAGTACATGATCCCAGAAGCATCAGTGATGTTAGTTGAGGGAGGAACATTGGCCAGGATACCAGGGAGAACTCCTGCTCTTGTTCCAATTGTGCCGTGGGATCTATGGTGTCCACCTGAGAGGGCAGACAGGGCTTCAGTGAAACACTGCATGGGACCGCAGGCAGTGCAGCACTCCCTCGGTGGTTCCAGCCTAGCTTCTGTGCTGAAGTCCCTGCGGTTGGGTTGAATCGACGACCTGCTACCAACTGAGAAAAGCTCATTCCAAACACAATTGTTTTATCCAAAGACTGCTTTCCTCATTTATTTGACTGAAACACTGAATCCCAATCGTGTCGGAACAAGATACCCAGGGGTCACATCTCAAGTTGGCTCAGTAACAGGATTGAGAGGGGCTGAAGAGAACGTTATCCCACACCAGCCTGGCCCTCTCTGGTCACTGCAACTCTCAGTATACAGCACCGACCATCCTACACTAACTCATCGTGTGTGAGCAAGTGGTCAATCTGTGGAACAGATTCCACAGGGAGATGGTGCAAACAGTGTTGCTTCATTCAAATGCAGATTAGATAGATTTCTTTCAAAAAATAACATTTTGGGATACAGTATATGAGTAATTAGAGACGTGACGTGGTAAGCAATCTCTCTTCGAAGCTGCACGGACACGCAGTGTAGCACGGCTTGGGACCGGAATGATTCGAACCCTGAACCCCTGTGTCTTTAACTGTGACAGACTGACGTTTTCCCATGAGTCTCAGCCGTGGCTCAGTGGGCAGCACCCTCGCCTCGGAGGCACAAGGATTGTGGGTTCAAGTCCCACTCCAGAAACTCGAGAACATAAATCCAGGCTGACACTCCAGTGCAGTGCTGAGGGAGTGCTGCACTGTCGGAGGGGCCGTCTCTCAGATGAGACGTTAAACCGAGGCCCCGTCTGCTCTCTCGGGAAGGTAAAAGATCCCACGGTCACTATTTCGAAGAAGAGCAGGGGGCGTTCTTTCCGGTGCCCTGGCCAATATTTATGTTTAAAACAGATTATCTGGTCATTATTATTATGCTGTTTGTGGGAGCTTGCTGTGCGCAAATTGGCTGCCGCATTTCCTACATTACAACAGTGACTACACTTAAAAAAAAACGTACTTCATTGGCTGTAAAACGATTTGGGACGTCCGGTGGCCGTGAAAGGTGCTATAGAAATGCAAGTCTGTTTTCTTTTATTAAGGGAATCAAGGGATATGGGGCTAGTGCAGGAAAGTGGAGATGAGGTAGAAGATCAGCCATGATCTTATTGAATGGCGGCGCAGGCTCGAGGGGCCAAATGGCCGACTCCTGCTCCTATTTCTTCTGTTCTTATCTCTGATGATTGTGAGAGTGAGTGTCTATAGTGTGTGAGTGTCTATAGTGTGTGTGAGTGTCTATAGTGTGTGTGAGAGTGAGTGTCTATAGTGTGTGAGAGTGAGTGTCTATAGTGTGTGTGTCTATAGTGTGTGTGAGTGTCTATAGTGTGTGTGAGAGTGAGTGTCTATAGTGTGTGAGAGTGAGTGTCTATAGTGTGTGTGAGAGTGAGTGTCTACAGTGTGTGTGAGAGTGAGTGTCTATAGTGTGAGAGAGTGAGTGTCTATAGTGTGTGTGAGAGTGAGTGTCTATAGTGTGTGTGAGAGTGAGTGTCTATAGTGTGAGAGAGTGAGTGTCTATAGTGTGTGTGAGAGTGAGTGTCTATAGTGTGTGTGAGAGTGAGTGTCTATAGTGTGAGAGAGTGAGTGTCTATAGTGTGTGAGAGTGAGTGTCTATAGTGTGTGTGAGAGTGAGTGTCTATAGTGTGTGAGAGTGAGTGTCTATAGTGTGTGTGAGAGTGAGTGTCTATAGTGTGTGAGAGTGAGTGTCTATAGTGTGTGTGAGAGTGAGTGTCTATAGTGTGTGTGAGTGAGTGTCTATAGTGTGTGTGAGAGAGTGAGTGTCTAGTGTGTGAGAGTGAGTGTCTATAGTGTGTGTGAGAGTGAGTGTCTATAGTGTGTGTGAGAGTGAGTGTCTATAGTGTGTGTGAGAGAGTGAGTCTCTAGTGTGTGAGAGTGAGTGTCTATAGTGTGTGTGAGAGTGAGTGTCTATAGTGTGTGTGAGAGTGAGTGTCTATAGTGTGTGTGAGAGTGAGTGTCTATAGTGTGTGAGAGTGAGTGTCTATAGTGTGTGTGAGAGAGAGTGTCTAGTGTGTGAGAGTGAGTGTCTATAGTGTGTGAGAGTGAGTGTCTATAGTGTGTGTGAGAGTGAGTATCCATAGTGTGTGTGAGTGTGTCTATAGTGTGTGTGAGTGAGTGTCTATAGTGTGTGTGAGTGAGTGTCTATAGTGTGTGTGTGAGTGAGTGTCTATAGTGTGTGAGAGTGAGTGTCTGTAGTGTGTGTGAGAGTGAGTGTCTATAGTGTGTGTGAGTGAGTGTCTATAGTGTGTGTGAGAGTGAGTGTCCATAGTGTGTGTGAGAGTGAGTGTCTATAGTGTGTGTGAGTGAGTGTCTATAGTGTGTGTGAGAGTGTCTATAGTGTGTGTGAGAGTGTCTATAGTGTGTGAGAGAGTGTCCATAGTGTATGTGAGAGTGTCTATAGTGTGTGAGAGTGAGTGTCTATAGTGTGTGTGAGAGTGAGTGTCTATAGTGAGGGGGGGTGTGAGGGGGGTAGTGTGGGAGTGAGGGGGGATGGGGGGGAGGGGGGGGAGGGGGTAGTGAGGGGGGGTGGGGAGGGGGTAGTGAGGGGGGGGAGGGGGGTAGTGAGGGGGGGTAGTGAGGGTGGGGAGGGGGTAGTGAGGTGGGGAGGGGGTAGTGAGGGGGGGTGGGGAGGGGGTAGTGAGGGGGGGGGTGGGGAGGGAGTAGTGAGGGGGGGTGGAGGGGGTAGTGAGGGACAACCAGTAAACTAAGACAAGAGTATATATAAACAAGGCGAATGTATATTTATAAACTCAGGGATATACCTGTTTATACACTATGAATAGAACCGCGTTTATGTGTTCAACCATAAATGTATTTTGATGCTTTGGCAACATAAGATGTACCTTATCATGCCAATAAAGCGATTTGAATTGTGAATTGTGAATTGTCTATAGTGTGTGTGAGAGTGAGTGTCTATAGTGTGTGTGAGAGTGAGTGTCTACAGTGTGTGTGAGAGTGAGTGTCTATAGTGTGTGAGAGTGTCTATAGTGTGTGTGAGAGAGTGTCCATAGTGTGTGTGAGAGTGTCTATAGTGTGTGAGAGAGAGTGTCTATAGTGTGTGAGAGAGAGTGTCTATAGTGTGTGTGAGAGTGTCTATAGTGTGTGAGAGAGAGTGTCTATAGTGTGTGTGAGAGTGTCTATAGTGTGTGAGAGAGTGTCCATAGTGTGTGTGAGAGTGTCTATAGTGTGTGAGAGTGAGTGTCTATAGTGTGTGTGAGAGTGAGTGTCTATAGTGTGTGTGAGAGTGAGTGTCTATAGTGTGTGAGAGAGTGTCTATAGTGTGAGGGTGTGTCTATAGTGTGTGTGAGAGTGAGTGTCTATAGTGTGTGAGAGAGAGTGTCTATAGTGTGTGAGAGAGACTGTCTATAGTGTGTGAGAGAGAGTGTCTATAGTGTGTGAGAGTGAGTGTCTATAGTGTGTGTGAGAGTGAGTGTCTATAGTGTGTGAGAGTGAGTGTCTATAGTGTGTGTGAGAGTGAGTGTCTATAGTGTGTGTGAGAGTGTGTCTATAGTGTGTGTGTGTCTATAGTGTGTGTGAGAGTGAGTGTCTATAGTGTGTGTGAGAGTGAGTGTCTATAGTGTGTGTGAGAGTGAGTGTCTATAGTGTGTGAGAGTGAGTGTCTATAGTGTGTGTGAGAGAGAGTGTCTAGTGTGTGAGAGTGAGTGTCTATAGTGTGTGAGAGTGAGTGTCTATAGTGTGTGTGAGAGTGAGTATCCATAGTGTGTGTGAGTGTGTCTATAGTGTGTGTGAGTGAGTGTCTATAGTGTGTGTGAGAGTGAGTGTCTATAGTGTGTGTGAGAGTGAGTGTCTATAGTGTGTGTGAGAGTGAGTGTCTATAGTGTGTGTGAGAGTGAGTGTCTATAGTGTGTGTGAGAGTGAGTGTCTATAGTGTGTGTGAGAGTGAGTGTATAGTGTGTGTGAGAGTGAGTGTCTATAGTGTGTGTGAGAGTGAGTGTCTATAGTGTGTGTGAGAGTGAGTGTCTATAGTGTGTGAGAGTGAGTGTCTATAGTGTGTGTGAGAGTGAGTGTCTATAGTGTGTGTGAGAGTGAGTGTCTATAGTGTGTGAGAGTGAGTGTCTATAGTGTGTGAGAGTGAGTGTCTATAGTGTGTGTGAGAGTGAGTGTCTATAGTGTGTGTGAGAGTGAGTGTCTATAGTGTGTGTGAGAGTGAGTGTCTATAGTGTGTGTGAGAGTGAGTGTCTATAGTGTGTGAGAGTGAGTGTCTATAGTGTGTGTGAGAGTGTCTATAGTGTGTCTGAGAGTGAGTGTCTATAGTGTGTGTGAGAGTGAGTGTCTATAGTGTGTGAGAGTGAGTGTCTATAGTGTGTGAGAGTGAGTGTCTATAGTGTGTGTGAGAGTGAGTGTCTATAGTGTGTGTGAGAGTGAGTGTCTATAGTGTGTGTGAGAGTGAGTGTCTATAGTGTGTGTGTGAGTGAGTGTCTATAGTGTGTGTGAGAGTGAGTGTCTATAGTGTGTGTGAGTGTCTATAGTGTGTGTGAGAGTGAGTGTCTATAGTGTGTGTGAGAGTGAGTGTCTATAGTGTGAGAGTGTCTATAGTGTGTGTGAGAGTGAGTGTCTATAGTGTGTGAGTGTCTATAGTGTGTGTGAGAGAGAGTGTCTATAGTGTGTGAGTGTCTATAGTGTGTGTGAGAGTGTCTATAGTGTGAGTGAGTGTCTATAGTGTGTGAGAGAGTGTCTATAGTGTGTGTGAGAGTGAGTGTCTATAGTGTGTGAGAGTGAGTGTCTATAGTGTGTGTGAGAGAGAGTGTCTATAGTGTGTGTGAGAGTGAGTGTCTATAGTGTGTGAGAGAGTGTCTATAGTGTGTGTGAGAGTGAGTGTCTATAGTGTGTGTGAGAGAGAGTGTCTATAGTGTGTGTGAGAGTGAGTGTCTATAGTGTGTGTGAGAGAGAGTGTCTATAGTGTGTGTGAGAGTGAGTGTCTATAGTGTGTGTGAGAGTGAGTGTCTATAGTGTGTGAGAGAGTGTCTATAGTGTGTGAGAGTGAGTGTCTATAGTGTGTGTGAGAGAGAGTGTCTATAGTGTGTGTGAGAGAGAGTGTCTATAGTGTGTGTGAGAGTGAGTGTCTATAGTGTGTGTGAGAGTGAGTGTCTATAGTGTGTGTGAGAGAGAGTGTCTATAGTGTGTGTGAGAGTGAGTGTCTATAGTGTGTGTGAGAGTGAGTGTCTATCGTGTGTGTGAGAGTGAGTGTCTATAGTGTGTGTGAGAGTGAGTGTCTATAGTGTGTGTGAGAGTGAGTGTCTATAGTGTGTGTGAGAGAGAGTGTCTATAGTGTGTGTGAGAGTGAGTGTCTATAGTGTGTGTGAGAGTGAGTGTCTATAGTGTGTGTGAGAGTGAGTGTCTATCGTGTGTGTGAGAGTGAGTGTCTATAGTGTGTGTGAGAGAGAGTGTCTATAGTGTGTGTGAGAGTGAGTGTCTATAGTGTGTGTGAGAGTGAGTGTCTATAGTGTGTGAGAGTGAGTGTCTATAGTGTGTGTGAGAGTGAGTGTCTATAGTGTGTGTGAGAGTGAGTGTCTATCGTGTGTGTGAGAGTGAGTGTCTATAGTGTGTGTGAGAGAGAGTGTCTATAGTGTGTGTGAGAGAGAGTGTCTATAGTGTGTGTGAGAGTGAGTGTCTATAGTGTGTGTGAGAGAGAGTGTCTATAGTGTGTGTGAGAGAGAGTGTCTATAGTGTGTGTGAGAGTGAGTGTCTATAGTGTGTCTTTTGGTCATTGGATGGGGTCTGGGCCTGCTTGGTTGTGATGCCCTGCCCCCACAGTTGAATAGCCAGCCAATCATCGCTTTACAGGCTGGCACCTGAGAGCTGATTGCCCGGGTGAGGTGCTGGGGAGCTGCTGGTCCTGTGGGACTGTAACCCAGTGTGGAGTCGGTAGGAGATGAGGGGGAGAGGCAGGGGAACGGGGGCTGAGCGAATACAGTGGTGAGGTTGTTGCCTGGGCCCTGGCCCCTCTCTCATTGGTTGTCCTCCTGCGGTGACCGTGCCCTGTTTTGTTTTCTCCACAGGCCGGTGGAGGTGCTGCGTGGTCCAGCTCACTGCCCCTGCCACCTGCACAGTTCTGCCAGGCCACAGCCGCCTGGCATCAGCCGTACTGCCGCACAGCGTTAAATCCATCCACGGCAACAGACTGGCGCTGCGATCAGAAGGGGCTCCGGGAGGCCCGATCTCACGCCGCCCAGAATACATCCCACAACGGAAGGCCAAGAATCCGATGGGAAAAATTGGCCTGGCCTGGTAAGAGCGGGAAAGGCACGAAGTGCAGCAGGCGGTTAAGAAGGCAAATAGTATGTTGGCCTTCGTAGCGAGAGGATTCGAGTACAGGAGCAAGGATGTCTTGCTGCTGTTGTACAGGGCCTTGGTGAGACCGCACCTTGAGTATTGTGTGCAGTTTTGTTCGCCTTATCTGAGGAAGGATGTTCTTGCCATGGAGGGAGTGCAGCGAAGATTCACCAGACTGATACCTGGGATGGTAGGAATGACGTATGAGGAGAGATTGGGTCGATTGGGCTTGTACTCGCTGGAGTTTAGAAGAATGAGAGGGGATCTCATTGAAACTTATAAAATTCTAGCAGGACTGGACAGACTAGATGCAGGAAGGATGTTCCCGATGGTCGGGGGAGTCCAGAACCAGGGGTCACAGTCTAAGGATAAGGGGTAAGCCATTTAGGACTGAGAATGAGGAATTTCTTCACCCAGAGAGTGGTGAACCTGTGGAATTCTCTACCACAGAGGGCAGTAGAGGCCAATACATTAAATATATTCAAGAAGTAAGAAGTCACACAACACCAGGTTATAGTCCAACAGCTTTATTTGAAATCACAAGCTTTCGGAGCGCTGCACCTTCTTCAGGTGAAGTGGAGAAATGCATAAAGACACAGCTTATATAGTCAGAGAATCATGTCAGATGTTTACAGGTAACCTTTCCAACTGCCATTTATCACACCTCGGCAGAGAGATAATCACAGCAGTCAAAGGTGTGAATGGTGTCCAAACAGGTCAGTCAGGGAAACATTACATCAAAGAACAATGAGGTGGGGTCACAAGGGGTCAAATATTGTACTTCTTACATTTGTCCACCCCAGTCCAACTCCGGCATCTCCACACCATATTCAAGAAGGAGTTGGATATATTTCTTAAGGCTAAAGGGATCAAGGGATATGGGGAGAAAGCAGGGACCGGGTACTGAATTTGGATGATCAACCATGATCGCATTGAATGGTGGAGCAGGCTTGAGGGGCTGAATGGCCTACTCCTGCTCCTATCTTCTATGTTTTCTATGAGTCTCAACGGAGGAGAGACCGGTTCTGTGTGTCAGTGTGTCGCCTCCTCTCGAGTTCCTTTCTGAGCTGAAACCACTGGTGTGGGGCTACCTGGTGACTCAGTGTCGCACTGACTGTGAGCGACTCGTTACCATCTCACAGACTGAGTTACTTGATCTGAGCCAGGGCGACGTCAGGGGCCATTACAATTAGCCTCAGTATGCAGCATAAGGGAGGTGAACAAGGCAGACCCCTGATTGCTGTGGCTGGAAGGTTCACTAGATTGATCCCTGGGATAAGAGGGCTGTCCTATGAGGCGAGATTGTGTAGATTGGGCCAATACTCTCTGGAGTTTAGAAGAATGAGAGGGGATCTCACTGAAACAGATAAGATTCTGAGGTGGATTGACAGGGTAGGAGCTGAGAGGCTGTTTCCCCTGGCTGGAGAGTCTAGAACTAGGGGGCACAGTCTCAGGATAAGGGGACGGCCATTTGAGAATTTCTTCACTCAGAGGGTGGTGAATCTTTGGAATTCTCTGCCCCAATGGGCTGTGGAGGCTCAGTCGTTGAGTATATTCACGACAGAGATCGATAGATTTTTGGACTCTAGGGGAATCAAGGGATATGGAGATCGGGCGGGAAAGTGGAGTTGAGGCCCATGATCAGCCATGATCTTATTGAATGGAGGAGCAGGTTCGAGGGGCCGTGTGGCGAAGCGGGCTCGAGGGGCCGCGTGGCGGAGCGGGCTCGAGGGGCCGCGTGGCGGAGCGGGCTCGAGGGGCCGCGTGGCGGAGCGGGCTCGAGGGGCCGCGTGGCGGAGCGGGCTCGAGGGGCCGCGTGACGGAGCGGGCTCGAGGGGCCGTGTGACGGAGCGGGCTCGAGGGGCCGTGTGACGGAGCGGGCTCAAGGGGCCGCGTGACGGAGCGGGCTCGAGGGGCCGTGAGGTGGAGCAGGCTCGAGGGGCCGTGAGGCGGAGCGGGCTCGAGGGGCCGTGAGGCGGAGCGGGCTCGAGGGGCCGTGTGGCGGAGCGGGCTCGAGGGGCCGTGTGGCGGAGCGGGCTCGAGGGGCCGTGAGGCGGAGCAGGCTCGAGGGGCCGTGTGACGGAGCAGGCTCGAGGGGCCGTCTGGCGGAGCAGGCTCGAGGGGCCGTGAGGCGGAGCGGGCTCGAGGGGCCGTGAGGCGGAGCGGGCTCGAGGGGCCGTGTGACGGAGCGGGCTCGAGGGGCCGTGTGGCGGAGCGGGCTCGAGGGGCCGTGTGGCGGAGCGGGCTCGAGGGGCCGTGTGGCGGAGCGGGCTCGAGGGGCCGTGTGGCGGAGCGGGCTCGAGGGGCCGTGTGGCGGAGCGGGCTCGAGGGGCCGTGTGGCGGAGCGGGCTCGAGGGGCCGTGTGGCGGAGCGGGCTCGAGGGGCCGTGTGGCGGAGCGGCTCGAGGGGCCGTGTGGCGGAGCGGGCTCGAGGGGCCGTGTGGCGGAGCGGGCTTGAGGGGCCGTGTGGCGGACTCTTGCTCCTATTTCTTATGTTCTTATGTGAGTGGATATTGGGTCTGGGGGAGGCATCCATAGAATCTCACAGCGCAGAGGGAGGCCATTCGGCCCAGGGTGCCTGTGCTGGCTCTTTGAACGAGCTCTCCAATTAGTCCCACTCCCCCCCTGCTCTTTCCCCATAGACCTGCAATTTCTAGTATTTATCCAATTGGCTTCTGAAAATTACTATTGAATCTTGCAGCGCATTCCAGATCATCATAACTCGCTGCGTAAAAATAATTTTCCCTATCTCCCCTCTGGTTCTTTTGCCAATTATCTTCAATCTGTGTCCTCTAGTTACCGACCGTACCGCCAGTGGAAACAGTTTCTCCTTATTTATTCCATCAAAACTATTCAGGATTTTGATCAGCTGTATTAAACCTCCTCTTAGCCATCTTAATTGAAGTACCAGCAACGTACTTATACACGTGGGAGTATCACTCGGTGCCCTCTCCCACCTTCCATTGATGAATTTGAATTTTGAATTGGTATTAATAAATTATACTTTTTTGTCCATTGACGAGGGGTCAGTCAGTCACACAGTGACAGGGCCGCACTATCGAGGGGACAGTCACACAGTGAGAGGGCCGCACTATCGAGGGATCAGTCAGTCACACAGTGACAGGGCCGCACTATCGAGGGGTCAGTCAGTCACACAATGACAGGGCCGCACTATCGAGGGGTCAGTCACACAGTGACAGGGCCGCACTATCGAGGGGTCAGTCACAGTGACAGGGCCGCACTATCGAGGGGTCAGTCACACAGTAACAGGGCCGCACTATCGAGGGGTCAGTCACACGGTGACAGGGCCGCACTATCGAGGGGTCAGTATGTCAGTCACACAGTGACAGGGCCACACTATCGAGGGGTCAGTCACACAGTAACAGGACTGCACTATCGAGGGGTCAGTCACACAGTGACAGGGCTGCACTATCGAGGGGTCAGTCACACAGTGACAGGGCTGCACTATTGAGGGGTCAGTATGTCAGTCACACAGTGACAGGGCCACACTATTGAGGGGTCATTCACACGGTGACGGGGCCGCACTATCGAGGGGTCAGTCACACAGTGACAGGGCGGCACTATCGAGGGGTCAGTCACACAGTGACAGGGCGGCACTATCGAGGGGTCAGTCAGTCTCACAGTGACAGGGCCGCACTATCGAGGGGTCAGTCAGTCACACAGTGACAGGGCCGCAATATCGAGGGGTCAGTCACACAGTGACAGGGCGGCACTATCGAGGGGTCAGTCAGTCACACAGTGACAGGGACGCACTATCGAGGGGTCAGTCAGTCTCACAGTGACAGGGCCGTACTATCGAGGGGTCAGTCAGTCTCACAGTGACAGGGTCGCACTATCGAGGGGTCAGTCAGTCTCACAGTGACAGGGCTGCACTATCGAGGGGTCAGTCAGTCACACAGTGACAGGGCCGCACTATCGAGGGGTCAGTCAGTCACACAATGACAGGGCCGCACTATCGAGGGGTCAGTCACACAGTGACAGGGCCGCACTATCGAGGGGTCAGTCAGTCTCACAGTGACAGGGCCGCACTATCGAGGGGTCAGTCACACAGTGACAGGGCCGCACTATCGAGGGGTCAGTCACACAGTGACAGGGCCGCACTATCGAGGGGTCAGTCACACAGTGACAGGGCCGTACTATCGAGGGGTCAGTCAGTCTCAGTGTGACAGGGCCGCACTATCGAGGGGTCAGTCAGTCACACAGTGACAGGGCTGCACTATCGAGGGGTCAGTCAGTCACACAGCGACAGGGCCGCACTATCGAGGTGTCAGTCACACAGTGACCGGGCCGCACTATCGAGGGGTCAGTCAGTCTCACAGTGACAGGGCCGCACTATCGAGGTGTCAGTCACACAGTGACAGGGCCGCACTATCGAGGGGTCAGTCACACAGTGACAGGGCCGCACTATCGAGGGGTCAGTCACACAGTGACAGGGCCGCACTATCGAGGGGTCAGTCACACAGTGACAGGGCCGCACTATCGAGGGGTCAGTCACACAGCGACAGGGCTGCACTATCGAGGGGTCACACAGTGACAGGGCCGCACTATCGAGGGGTCAGTCAGTCACACAGTGACAGGGCCGCACTATCGAGGGGTCAGTCAGTCACACAGTGACAGGGCCGCACTATCGAGGGGTCAGTCAGTCACACAGTGACAGGGCCGCACTATCGAGGGGACAGTCAGTCACACAGTGACAGGGCCGCACTATCGAGGTGTCAGTCACACAGTGACAGGGCGGCACTATCGAGGGGTCAGTCAGTCACACAGTGACAGGGCGGCACTATCGATGGGTCAGTCAGTCTCACAGTGACAGGGCCGCACTATCGAGGGGTCAGTCAGTCTCACAGTGACAGGGCAGCACTATCGAGGGGTCAGTCAGTCACACAGTGACAGGGCCGCACTATCGAGGGGTCAGTCAGTCACACAGTGACAGTGCCGCACTATCGAGGGGTCAGTCAGTCACACAGTGACAGGGCTGCACTATCGAGGGGTCAGTCAGTCACACAGTGACAGGGCCGCACTATCGAGGGGTCAGTCAGTCACACAGTGACAGTGCCGCACTATCGAGGGGTCAGTCACACAGTGACAGGGCCGCACTATCGAGGGGTCAGTCACTCACACAGTGACAGGGCCGCACTATCGAGGGGACAGTCAGTCACACAGTGACAGGGCCGCACTATCGAGGGGTCAGTCACACAGTGACAGGGCCGCACTATTGAGGGATCAGTCACACAGTGACAGGGCCGCACTATCGAGGGGTCAGTCAGTCACACAGTGACAGGGCCGCACTATCGAAGGGACAGTCAGTCACACAGTGACAGGGCCGCACTATCGAGGGGTCAGTCAGTCACACAGTGACAGGGCCGCACTATCGAGGGGTCAGTCAGTCACACAGTGACAGGTCCACACTGTCGAGGGGTCAGTCAGTCACACAGTGACAGGGCCGCACTATCGAGGGGACAGTCAGTCACACAGTGACAGGGCCGCACTATCGAGGATTTGCTATGCTTCCGATTTTATGTTCTTTTATTCTGCTCGTGTTTTATTTCCTATCTCGCTGCAGTGAGGACGAGTTACATATTGTGCTGTTAATCCACTCCATTCCCCTGGTCATTTTGCTGCAGGTTAATCGGTCTCCCGTCCGGAATCATCACTTTCCTTCTCACCAAACGAGAGGTGGACAAGAACCGTCTGAAGCAGCTGAAGGTCAGGCAGAGGATGAAGAATGCCAACGAGGGAGAGTACCAGAGCGAGAGGTACCAGCGGGGTCCGGAGGAGCACGAGAGCGGTGTGATGGGCAGACCATAACCCCGTGCGGCGTAACCCGTGCGACGTGACGGGCGGGCCAACGTCACGTGGATCGAAACTCTCAGCACCTCGCCTTTCCCGTCAGTCTCTCCTTCCCCACGAGTGATTCGCCGCCTCAGTCTCTCCCCCTCCCTCCAACCTCCATTCCCATCTCCCACCGGCCATCTGACCTGCACCCGTTTTTTTGGAGGAGTTAATCGACAAAACAACAGCTTGCTCTTTTTTTTTTCCTGGGCGTCTGTTCCACATCCTGGGAATGTGCCGGGAATGGGAGGTTGGGAAGGAGGTGAAAGGGTTTGAGTTTGTGCCTCTTTATGCAGTGCCAACCGCTGACTGTCTGAGCTTTCTGTATAATCGCACAGCTCGAGAGCACTGTTTATTGGAGACTGACAATTGGTCATTGCTTGTAGTGTCATCACTGTCGATATTCTGTCTCAGAAGGCCACCTTGTTCTGCTAAAGTCTAACTATAATAAAAACATTGTATACGATGCCATTCTTATCCACAGTTCCCTGACTTGTGTCACAGTTTTTGAGTAACAGCTTTATGTCAACATTTACTCAGCAGCTCCAACAACTCTCGAGAGGCTCGACACCAGCCCGCTCGATCGGCACCGCACCCACCACCTTAAACATTCACTCCCTCCACCACCGGCGCACCGTGGCTGCAGTGTGTACCATCTACAAGATGGGAAATGTTGGTGTTCAGAGGGACCTGGGTGTCCTTGTACACGAATCACTGAAAGTTAACAGGCAGGTACAGCAAGCAATTAGGAAAGCAAATGGTATGTTGGCCTTTATTACAAGAGGATTTGAGTATAAGAGCAAAGACGTCTTACTGCAATTATATAGGGCCCTGGTGAGACCACACCTGGAGTATTGTGGACAGTTTTGGTCTCCTTACCTAAGGAAGGATATACTTGCCATAGAGGGAGTGCAACAAAGGTTCACCAGACTGGTTCCTGGGATGGGGGGATTGTCCTATGAGGAGAGATTGAGTAGACTAGGCCTATATTCTCTAGAGTTTAGAAGAATGGGAGGTGATCTCATTGAAACATAGAACTTCTTATAAGGCTTGACAGGGTAGATGCAGGGAGGATGTTTCCCCTGGCTGGGGAGTCTAGAACCAGGGGTCACAGTCTCAGAATAAGGGGTCGGCCATTTAGGACTGAGGTGAGGAGGAATTTCTTCACTCAGAGGGTGGTGAATCTTTGGAATTCTCTACCCCAGAGGGCTGTGGAGGCTCAGTCGTTGAGTATATTCAAGACTGAGATCGATAGACTTGAATATTAAGAGGATCAAGGGCTATGGGGATAGTGCGGGAAAGCGGAGATGATGTAGAAGATCAGCCATGATCTTATTGAATGGCGGCGCAGGCTCGAGGGGCCGAATGGCTGACTCCTGCTCCTATTTCTTATGTCCACAGATCCCTGAAGGTAGCAGAACAGGTAGATAAGGTGGTTAAGAAGACATACAGGATAATTTCCTTTATTAGTTGAGGCATAGAAGATAAGAGCAGGGAGGTAGAATTATAGAATGGTTACAGCACAGAAGAAGGCCATTCGGCCCGTCGAGCCCGTGCCGGCTCTCTGCAAGAGCACTTCAGCTAGTCCCACTCCCCCGCCCTTTCCCTGGAGCCCTGCAAATTTTTTTCCTTCAGGTACTTATCCAACTCCCTTTTGAAAGCCACGATTGAGTCTGCCTCCTCCGCCCTCTCAGGCAGTGCATTCCAGATCCTCACCACTCGCTGAGTAAAACAGTTTCTCCTCATGTCGCCTTTGGTTCTTCTGCCAGTCACCTTGAATCTGTGTCCTCTGGTTCTTGACCCTTCCGCCAATGGGAACAGTTTCTCTCTATCTACTCTGTTTAGACCCCTCATGATTTTGAACACGTCTGTCAAATCTACCCTCTAGAGGAGTTATGCTAGAGCTGTATAAAACACTAGTTAGGCCGCAGCTAGAGTACTGCGTGCAGTTCTGGTCACCACATTACAGGAAGGATGTGATTGCACTAGAGAGGGTGCAGAGGAGATTTACGAGGATGTTGCCAGGACTGGGGAATTTTAGCTATGAGGAAAGATTGGATAGGCTGGGGTTGCTTTCTTTGGAACAGAGGAGGCTGAGGGGAGATTTAATTGAGGTGTTGTAGGAACGGAAGTTCCTATCCGAATAATGAAGTTCCACGCAGTGAAACAAAATAACCAAGTTTAATAAACAAACAACTTAACTGGTAAAACTACAGGAGCAGATGTAAACAGGTCTGTGCAGCCTTACAGCCTCTCTAAGACTGCTACTAAATGCTGGAAGCTGACGTCATGACGCTCTCCGCGCCAACTGGGGGTCACGTGATCGGCGTCATGACGTCATCACGCGAAAATGCAAGAAACTACATACAGTTTAAAGGTGCAGTCCACAGCTGCACTACATGGTAGTTAAAGAATGATTACTGATTGCCCAGTGTCTCTTGGTGGCTCCGCCACAGGCGCCCCCCCAGAATTCTCTTTAACAGACAGCGTCAAACGAACAGGAGGTTTAATGATTCTGCCCGAACGACTACGAACTTCGGACGGTGGAACGTTGGGAGACGAGCCGATGCTTGGCTGTGTCTGAAGCGGTGCATCTGGGGTGGAGGCAAAAGTAGCAGAAGGTGTAGGCAAGGATGAGGCAGAAGCAGGCAGTTCAATGGTAGGCTGTTGCATAACTGGTCTAGCAGCCAACGGTGGTCGTCCACGGCGAGGTGGCTGAGCAGCAACAACTGGTTCACTCCGATCCAGATGGGCTGGTTTAAGTCGGTCGATAGAGATGGTATCGGACTTACCTCCCACTTCGACCGTGAAAAATTTCTCTCCCGCTGAGATGACACGAAACGGTCCAGCATAAGGTGGTCTGAGTGTATCTCTATGAGCGTCCTGCCGAATAAAAACGTAATCGGAACTCATAAGTTCTGCCGGAACATGAGGCCTCTGTAGGCTGTGATGCGAGGTTGGAATAGGCAGGAAATTCTTTGCCACCTCGTGATGCTGAAGGAGCTGCTGAGCAGGCGACCACGGTTCTGTATGTGGAGGGAGGAAATCCCCTGGTACTCGAAGTGCTTGACCGTAGACTAACTCAGCCGATGAAGCCTGGAGGTCATCCTTGGGGGCTGTACGGAGGCCTAGCATCACCCAAGGGAGTCTGTCCACCCAGTTGGGACCACGCAAGCTGGCACGGAGGGACGCCTTTAGAGACCGATGAAACCTCTCACATAGACCGTTCGCTTGCGGATGGTAAGCGGTGGTACGGTGCAGCTTGGTACCCAAGCCCCGTGCAACTGCGTTCCACAACTCTGACGTGAATTGTGGACCTCGGTCAGAGGAGATGCCAGATGGCACCCCAAACCGGGCCACCCACGACAAAATAAACGCCCTGGATACGTCCGCTGTAGTAGTAGCGACCAAGGGAATCGCCTCTGGCCACCTGGTAGTACGGTCCACTATTGTCAGGAGATGCATGAAACCCCGCGAAGTGGGGAGGGGACCCACTAAGTCCACGTGTACGTGATCGAACCGGCGTTCAGGCACCGGGAAGATGGCCACTGGAGCCTTAGCATGACGATGGACCTTTGATTTTTGACAGTCCACGCAATTGTTTGTCCAATCCCGAATGTCTGAATGCATTCCCTTCCAAACAAATTTGCGGGACATAAGTCATTGTGAAGCTCGCATCCCCGGGTGTGATAAGCCATGTATAACCTGAAAAATCTTCTTACGCCATTCGACTGGCACAATGGGCCGGGGCACTCCCATGGATGTGTCACACAAGAGCGTGGTTCCTGCTGATTGGAACATAACATCGGCTACCTGCAAGCTAGAAGGCATGGTCCGATACGCCTGAACTTCGGGATCTGCCAGTTGTTCTTCCGCCAACCCGACAAAATCGATTCCCAGGTGAACTGCCTGGACTGGGGCACGTGAAAGGCAATCAGTCACGAGATTATCTTTGCCGGACACATGTCGTAAATCCGTCGTAAATTCGGATATAAATGTAAGGTGGCGCTGTTGCCGAGCCGACCACGGCTCCGCCGTTTTGGCCATTGCGAAAGTGAGCGGCTTATGGTCCACAAATACAGTGAACGGGCGCCCTTCTAGGAGAAAACGGAAATGCCGGATGGCCAAAAACAGGGCCAGCAACTCCCTGTCAAAAGTGCTATATTTTCGCTCATTCTTGCGCAGTTGGCGGCTAACAAAGGCCAATGGCTGCCAAGTCCCGTCAACCCATTGTTCCTGAACCGCCCCGATGGCGTAATCGGAGGCATCGGTAGTAAGGGCGATGGTCGCGCCCGGGAGTGGGTGTGCAAGCATAGTTGCATCTGTCAATGCCGCCTTGGTGTCCAGGAACGCCTGGTCCATCTGTGGTGTCCAAGTGATAACATCTTTACCCGACTTCCCTTTGAGTGCTTCGTACAGCGGCTGCATCAACTGGGCTGCCTTGGGGACAAAACGATGATAAAAATTTACCATCCCCAGGAACTCCTGAAGAGATTTGAGTGTATGAGGCCGCGGGAATGCCGTAACTGCCTCTACCTTGGTGGCCAGTGGGACGGCGCCTTCTGAGGTGATCCTATGCCCCAGAAAGTCAATGCTGGTTAACCCAAACTGGCATTTGGCTAGGTTTATGATGAGGCCATGTTGGCTGAGACGGGCAAAGAGTGTACGTAAATGAGCCATGTGCTCCTTCTTATCCTTGCTAGCAATGAGAATGTCATCCAAGTAAATGAAAATGAAGGGAAGGACCCGTAACACAGAGTCCATGAGTCGCTGAAAGGCCCGAGCCGCATTTTTCAATCCAAACGGCATGTGGAGGAACTCAAAAAGGCCAAACGGTGTGATGACCGCCGTTTTGGGGACGTCTTGAGGGTGCACAGGAACTTGGTGATATCCACGGACGAGATCTACTTTGGAAAATATTGAGTTGCCAGCCAAATGAGCCGAAAAATCTTGTATATGCGGTATTGGATACCTATCCGGCATAGTGGCTTCGTTAAGGCGTCTGTAATCCCCGCAAGGCCTCCATCCGCCACCTGGTTTAGGTACAATGTGTAGTGGGGAGGACCAAGGACTATCGGAGCGTCGGACAATCCCAAGGCGCTCCATGGTCTGAAACTCTGCCTTTGCGGATGCAAGCTTTCCGGGTTCCAATCTTCGTGCCCGAGCGTAAACAGGCGATCCCGTTGTGGTGATGTGATGCGCCACACCGTGCCTCGCGACTGCTGCCGAGAATGTAGGCCCGGTGAGCCCCGGGAACTCGCCGAGTAGGCGCCTAAACCCTTCCTGCGATGGAACCGCACAGGCAACCGACCAGGAGACAGCGGTGCTGCGGTGGCAAGGCACCGCGTGGAAAGTAGATGCATTAATGAGTCGACAATGTTGGACGTCGACCAGAAAACCATAGGCACAGAAAAAATCAGCCCCCAGGATGGCCTGTGATACTTTAGCCGTTATAAACTCCCACACAAAATGTTGACCTCCAAGAGTTAAATTAACTGTCCGTTTACCGAACGTGCGAATGGCCGCACCATTGGCTGCCTCGAGGGAAGGGCCGTGACCGCCGGATTGTAGATCTAGCTTTGAAACTGGCAATATACTGCACTGAGAACCAGTATCACACAAGAATCATCGCCCTGTCCTGGAATCAGTAATGTAGAGGAGTTTTCCCGCTGAACCGACTGCCATGGTGAACTGGGTGTGTTTGTCAGACCCTGTCATCCTCATCGAAGTTTGTGAGCCTGCTGGAGATTTTTTTTCAGCGAAACTGCAGGGAGGACGGCAGCGTCGAGCCTTGGCGCCAAAACGGGCGTGGTACACACACCAGCCTGCTGGAGGAGGGCTGGACTTTGCTCGCATAGGGGAAAGACGCCTCGTGGCTGCACAACTCTGCTGTGTGACGGTAAAAGTCTTGTCTGCCTCTGCAGCAAACTCAGCACAGTCCGTAATCGTAGAACTGGCCAAGGCTGCCTGAACTGGCTCAGGTAGCTGGCAGAGGAAGAGCTCTCGACACATAAAACATTGGGGCTCCGAACCCAAAAGCGTGAGCATTTGGCTCATCAATTCCGATGGTTTTGAGTCCCCGAGACCGGGTACAGCAATAAGCCTGCGTGCACGCTCCGACTTATTTAAACCAAACACCTGTAGTAAACAAGTTTTTAGAGCTTCATACTTGCCCTCTGCCGGTGGATTGCCCAGGAGGCTGACGACCCGCGAGGCCGTGGCGCTGTCGAGAGCGGAAACCACGTAATAATAACGGGTCGAATCCGCTGTAATGTCCCGGAGTGCGAACTGGGCTTCTGCCTGGAAAAACCATGCTGCTGGTTGCTGTTCCCAGAACTGCGGCAATTTAAGGGCAACGGCGTTCGTGTTCATTATAAGTATCTCGACGAAAGTTGTCCGACGAGATCGGGGTCACCAATGTAGGAACGGAAGTTCCTATCCGAATAATGAAGTTCGACGCAGTGAAACAAAATAACCAAGTTTAATAAACAAACAACTTAACTGGTAAAACTACAGGAGCAGATGTAAACAGGTCTGTGCAGCCTTATAGCCTCTCTAAGACTGCTACTAAATACTGGAAGCTGACGTCATGACGCTCTCCGCGCCAACTGGGGGTCACGTGATCGGCGTCATGACGTCATCACGCGAAAATGCAAGAAACTACATACAGTTTAAAGGTGCAGTCCACAGCTGCACTACATGGTAGTTAAAGGGATGATTACTGATTGCCCAGTGTCTCTTGGTGGCTCCGCCACAGTGTATAAAATTATGAGGGGCCTAGATAGAGTGGATAGGAAGGACCTATTTCCCTTAGAGAGGTCAATAACCAGGGGCATAGATTTAAAGTAATTGGTAGAAGGATTAGAGGGGAATTGAGAAATATAAGGGTGGTGGGGGTCTGGAACTCACTGCCTGAAAGGGTGGTAGAGGCAGAAACCCTCATCACATTTAAAAAGTATTTGGAAGAGAGCGGGGCAGTGGGATTAGTTTGGGATTGATACAGGGTTATGGGGAGAGCGCGGGGCAGCGGGATTAGTTTGGGATTGATACAGGGCTATGGGGAGAGAGCGGGGCAGTGGGATTAGTTTGGGATTGATACAGGGCTATGGGGAGAGAGCGGGGCAGTGGGATTAGTTTGGGATTGACACAGGGCTATGGGGAGAGAGTGGGGCAGTGGGATTAGTTTGGGATTGACACAGGGCTATGGGGAGAGAGTGGGGCAGTGGGATTAGTTTGGGATTGATACAGGGCTATGGGGAGAGAGTGGGGCAGTGGGATTAGTTTGGGATTGATACAGGGCTATGGGGAGCGAGCAGGGGCAGTGGGTTTAGTTTGGGTTTGATACAGGGCTATGGGGAGAGAGTGGGGCAGTGGGATTAGTTTGGGATTGACACAGGGCTATGGGGAGCGAGCAGGGGCAGTGGGGTTAGTTTGGGATTGATACAGGGCTATGGGGAGCGAGCAGGGGCAGTTGGGTTAGTTTGGGATTGATACGGCTATGGGGAGAGAGTGGGGCAGTGGGATTCGTTTGGGTTTGATACAGGGCTATGGGGAGAGAGTGGGGCAGTGGGATTAGTTTGGGATTGATACAGGGCTATGGGGAGAGAGCGGAGCAGTGGGATTCGTTTGGGATTGATACAGGGCTATGGGGAGGGAGCGGGGCAGTGGGATTCGTTTGGGATTGTTCTGCCAAAGAACTGTGTAACACTGTCATGGTAAACTTGACAATCTCCATTTGCAATAAAAGTTGACCTAATTTTACCATCATGCTTCGCAATGACTGGTTGCTGTGAGAACTTTGCAAAATAAACTCTGACTTGTAAGCTGCGAAAGCTGCCAATTGTCTTTCAATACAATACAATACAATACAAATTGCTTTATTGGCATGATAAGGTACATCTTATGTTGCCAAAGCATCAAAATACATTTATGGTTGAACACATAAACGCGGTTCCATTCATACAGTGTATAAACAGGTATATCCCTGAGTTTATAAATATATTTTCGCCTTGTTTATATATACTCTTGTCTTAGTTTACTGGTTGTCCCTCTGTTCATGGCAAGCTGTAACATAGTGTGCCGCCAGTGTTACACAGCTTCTCTCCTCCCCCAGTAGGAATGGGAGTTTTTGGTTGTCAGTCAGATTTCTGAATTCAGGGCATATTTGTGAGAATTTTTGATAGAAATTCTCTCTGATGCCCTGATATTTTCCACAGGCTGTGAGGAAGTGCATCTCTGTCTCAACTACTCCCTGACTGCAGTGAGAGCATATCCTGTCTTCTCTTGGCAGCCTGGTCTGCCTGTTTCGATCGCTAGGCTATGTTCGCTAAGTCTGTACCTTGTCAAGGTTCTTCTCAGTTTGTTATCCTTTACCATGGTCAGGTAATCAGCTATGTTGTATTGTCTGTTTAGGGCCAAGTAGCAATTGAGTTTGCTTTGGGTTTTTGTTGTTTCTGCCCAATATGACAGATATTTTTCCTTTTGCTTAGCGACGATTGTGTTGGGTCGAATTCTTTGTGTTACCCTGTCACTGTCCTGGGGCTGGTTATTGTTAGTATTGTTATTAGTTACTTTATTGAGTCCCAGGACTAGTTGACTGAGGGTATTCTTCTTTATGGTCAGCTCTTGGCATTTCAGGGCGTCGTAGTGATAGTATTGGGGGTTGCTCATTTGTAGGTGATTCCAAAATTTGGTGGCTCTTTTTTGGATAGTGATTATTAATGGGTATTGGCCTAGTTCCGCCCTGCATGCGTTGTTTACTGTTTTCCTTTGAGTCCGGAGGATACTTTTACAGAATTCCGCATGTAGGATCTCAATTGGGTGTTTGTCCCATTTTGCAAAATCTTGTTGTGTTAGTGGTCCCCAGACCTCACTGCCATAGAGTGCAATTGGTTCAATTACTGATTTGAAAATTTTGAGCCAAATGCTAATTGGGATTTCTATTTGGATTGATTTTTTGATGGCATAGAAAGCCCTTCTTGCTTTCTCTTTCAGTTCATTCACAGCCAGTTTGAAGTTTCCCGTAGAACTGATTTTTAAGCCCAAGTATGTGTAGTGAGTGGTTTGTTCAATTTTGGTTGTTCCTACTGTGAAATTTATTGTGGGTCCATGTTGTTTGGATCTTTGCTGGAACACAAGGACTTTGGTTTTTTGGGGATTTATTGTCAGGGCCCAAGTCTGGCAGTACGACTCCAGCAGGTCCAGGTTCTGCTGTAGACCCTCCTTAGTTGGTGACAGCAGAACCAGGTCGTCGGCATAGAGGAGGAATTTAACCTTGGATTCATATAGGGTGAGGCCGGGTGCTGTAGATTGTTCAAGTAGTTTTGCCAATCCATTAATGTAAATATTAAAGAGTGTCGGTGAGATTGGCGAGCCCTGCGTCACCCCCCGCCCCTGTGGGAAGTATTTTGTTTGTTTGTCTCCAATTTTAACTGCACATTTATTGTTTGTATACATTGATTTAATTACATCATATGTTTTACCTCCTACTCCGCTTTCGATAAGTTTCAGGAATAAACCGTCATGCCAGATGGAGTCGAAAGCCTTCTGGAAATCTACAAAGCATGCGTAGATTTTGCTTTTGTTATGGTGAACGTGTTTGTCAATTAGGGTCTGTAGGGTGAAGATATGATCGGATGTTCTATAGTTTGGCAGGAATCCAATTTGGCTTTTACTCAAGACATTGTGCTCTTCAAGGAAGTTTATAAGTCTTTTGTTTATGATGCTACAGAATACCTTCCCCAGGTTACTGTTTACACAGATGCCTCGATAGTTGTTTGGGTCGATTTTGTCCCCACTTTTGTATATGGGTGTTATGAGTCCTTTGTTCCTTTCAACAGATATGGAAATCAAGCTTATTGAAGTTGGGTGGGAACAGACTATGAAATCAGTGCAATGACAGAAACATCTTCAGACTATGGAATGTACCTCGTCTTAAAGACCCACAGTTGCCTAACGGACTAGTGATAAGAGGGTCTGGGAAACAACTGCCGACCATTATGCCGTATAGTTAGGGACACGGACGCAGTGGGAGGGTTGACAAATTTTGGGGTATAAAAGGTGCTGTTTCCAAACATTCGGGGGTGCAGTGGGGGCTATAGTCGATGGTGATCTGGTCAGTTGCCAGTTAAAGTTAGTCACATGTCTAGTCATCGTTCATCCGCAAGATCCTGCAAATCCATTGCCAGGATAGGCGCACCAACGTCAGTGTTCTCGCTCAGGCCGACATCCCCAGCATCGAAGCTTTGACCACGCTCGATCAGCTCCGATGGACGGGTCACATTGTCCACATGCCCGATACGAGACTCCCAAAACAAGCGCTCTACTCGGAGCTCCGGCACGGCAAGAGAACCCCAGGTGGGCAGAGGAAACGCTTCAAGGACACCCTCAAAGCCTCCTTGAAAAAGTGCAACATCCCCACTGACACCTGGGAATCCCTGGCCCAAGATCGCACAAAGTGGAGGAGAAGCATCCGGGAAGGCGCCGAACACCTCGAGTCTCTTCGCCGGGAGCAAGCGGAAGCCAAGCGCAGGCAGCGGAAGGAGCGCAAGTCAACCCAAGCATCCCACCCACCCGCCCCTTCAACCACCGTCTGCCCCACCTGTGACAGAGACTGTAGGTCCCGCATTGGACTCATCAGTCACCTGAGAACTCATTTTTAATGTGGAAGCAAATCATCCTCGGTGCCGAGGGACTGCCTAAGAAGATTGACCTCTCATCTGGTGAATAGTAACGTATGTGGTTTTGCTTATAATCACCTGAGCTTAAAGTCAATGATGATTTCAGATGCTTGCTTGTGATAAGTACATGAATTGAGTACAGTTTGTACTCTGATAATTACTTGTAACCTCTTGTTGATTTTTAAGTAAAAGAAGTTTCACATAGAAACATAGAAGATAGGAGCAGGAGTAGGCCATTCGGCCCTTCGAGCCTGCTCCGCCATTCAATGAGATCATGGCTGATCATCCAAATTCAGTACCCTGTCCCTGCCTTCTCCCCATATCCCTTGATCCCTTTAGCCTCCCTTTAGAATCACAGATTCATTAGGTTGTCTGTTCCACGAGTCTGAACTCTATAAACTGTCAGACAATCAGAACATCTTACAGCTGGCACCGACGCGATGGGCGGAATTGCCTGTGCTGTAAATTTCTCCGGTTCGATTGATTTGGCCACAGATGTTGAAGGTTGCCACACGTTTACCAGCCACTAGAGGGTGGCACTGAGCTACAAGCAGTCCAGGGCCTGTGGTGGTGTCAAAACTGAACTTTCAGGATGAGCCCTTCCCAGGCCCGTTCCTCTTCGATAATTCGGACCTGCACCTACTGTCTCCCTCTAGAAGCAGCGTCTAATTGTTTCTTCGGCCCATTTACTGGAGTACAGTAGGGGTGATGGTCCTGGTCCTGGACTGACCAGCACGAGGTCAGGTCCCCCGCCAAGGCAAGCTGGGTAATTGGGTTCAATAAATCTCACGTCAGTCAGAGTGGACGTGAAAAGCTGGCAGATTGTCCTAAAAATCCAACCCCTTCGGTAAACCTTCTCAAATGGCCGAGCAATCCAACCACGAGAAAGAACAATGGCTGGTGTGCCCATCTGAGGGCCACGAGAGATGGGATACCTCGTGTTCCAATCCCTCCATGTCCTCGGCCCTTCCGATCTCTGTAACCTCCTCCAGCCCCACAACCCTCCGAGATCTCTGCGCTCCTCCAATCCCAGCCTCTTGTGCATCCCCGATTTCCATTGCTCCGCCATTGTTGGCCGTGCCTTCAGCTGCCTGGGCCCTGAGCTCTGGAATTCCCTCCCTAAACCTCTCTGCCTCTCTCTCCTCCTTTAAGACGCTGCTTAAAACCTCCCTCTTTGACCAAAGCTTTTGGTCACCTGCCCTACTATCTCTGTTGGCTCGGTGTCAAATTTTGTTTGATAATCGCTCCTGTGAAGCACCTTGGGATGTTTTACTATGTTAAAGGCGCTATATAAATACAAGATGTCTCAATGTACTCCTAGAACGTATCTATAGTACTCCCGGAACGTATCTATAGCATTCCTAGAATGTATCTATAGCACTCCTAGAACGTATCTATAGTGCTCCTAGAATGTATCTATAGTACTCCTAGAATGTATCTATAGTACTCCCGGAACGTATCTATAGTACTCCTAGAATGTATCTATAGTACTCCTAGAACGTATCTATAGTACTCCTAGAACGTATCTATAGCGCTCCTAGAACGTATCTATAGTGCTCCTAGAACGTATCTATAGTGCTCCTGGAACGTATCTATAGTACTCCTAGAACGTATCTACAGTACTCCTAGAACGTATCTACAGTACTCCTAGAACGTATCTATAGTACTCCCGGAACGTATCTATAGCACTCCTAGAATGTATCTATAGTACTCCCGGAACGTATCTATAGTACTCCTAGAACGTATCTATAGTACTCCTAGAACGTATCTATAGTACTCCTAGAACGTATCTATAGTACGCCTAGAATGTATCTATAGTACTCCTAGAACGTATCTATAGTGCTCCTGGAACGTATCTATAGTACTCCTAGAATGTATCTATAGTACTCCTAGAACGTATCTACAGTACTCCTAGAACGTATCTACAGTACTCCCGGAACGTATCTATAGCACTCCTAGAACGTATCTATAGTACTCCCAGAACGTATCTATAGTACTCCCGGAACATATCTATAGTACTCCTAGAACGTATCCATAGTACTCCTAGAACCTATCTATAGTACTCCTAGAACGTATCTATAGTACGCCTAGAATGTATCTATAGTACTCCTAGAATGTATCTATAGTACTCCTAGAACGTATCTATAGTACTCCTAGAACGTATCTATAGTACTCCTAGAACGTATCTATAGTACTCCTAGAACGTATCTATAGTACGCCTAGAATGTATCTATAGTACTCCTAGAACGTATCTATAGTACTCCTAGAACGTATCTATAGTACGCCTAGAATGTATCTATAGTACTCCCAGAACGGTGGCATAGTGGTTAGCACTGTTGCCTCACAGCGCCAGGGACCCGGGTTCGAATCCGGCCTCGGGTGACTGTCTGTGTGGAGTTTGCACATTCTCCCCGTGTTTGCGTGGGTTTCCTCCGGGTGCTCCGGTTTCCTCCCACAGTCCAAAGATGTGCGGGTTAGGTTGATTGGCTATGATAAATTGACCCTTAGTGTTAGGGGGATTAAATACGTGGGGTTACGGGGATAGGGTGGGATATGTGTCGGTGCAGGCTCGATGGGCCGAAATGGCCTCTATCTGCACTGTGGTGATTCTGTGAACGTATCTATAGTACGCCTAGAACGTATCTATAGTACTCCTAGAACGTATCTATAGTACGCCTAGAATGTATCTATAGTACTCCTAGAACGTATCTATAGTACGCCTAGAACGTATCTATAGTACTCCTAGAACGTATCTATAGTACTCCTAGAATGTATCTACAGTACTCCCGGAACGTATCTATAGTACTCCCGGAACGTATCTATAGTACTCCCGGAACGTATCTATAGCGCTCCTAGAACGTATCTATAGTGCTCCTAGAACGTATCTATAGTACTCCCGGAATGTATCTATAGTACTCCTAGAATGTATCTATAGTACTCCTAGAACGTATCTACAGTACTCCTAGAACGTATCTACAGTACTCCTAGAACGTATCTATAGTACTCCTGGAACGTATCTATAGCACTCCTAGAACGTATCTATAGTACTCCCAGAACGTATCTATAGTACTCCCAGAACGTATCTATAGTACTCCCGGAACATATCTATAGTACTCCTAGAACGTATCTATAGTACTCCTAGAACCTATCTATAGTACTCCTAGAACGTATCCATAGTACTCCTAGAACGTATCTATAGTACTCCTAGAACGTATCTATAGTACTCCTAGAACGTATCTATAGTACGCCTAGAACGTATCTATAGTACTCCTAGAACGTATCTATAGTACTCCCATCTCTTCTGCCTAAGAAGAGATCCTCAAATTTTATTTTCTGAAGTAATGTTGTTAATGAATCAACATTAACTGCTTCCACCGTCTCCCCAGGGAGCCTGTTCCATAGATTGAACACTCGCTCACTGAAATAAAGTTTCCACAGATTAGTTTTGAATTTGCCCCCTTCACACACCCCGTTTCCTAGAGCTGTCCCGTGAAACACATACTCCCCTGAGACTTTCCTTCCCCTTTAAGGCAGTAAGCAACACTCCCCAGGAGAGCAAGGATGCCTGGGGTCAAGTGATTACAGCCAGGGCAGTCGTAGGGGAGGGTGGGACTCGGCTGTGATTCCCCACACAGTCGAATATTCCGGTGCCACTCACTGTCGAGACTCACAAGTGAAGAATGGTCACTTGGGTCAGGTGCCAAAGCAGAGCCGGAGCCTGTGAAACCCGTATCTGAGCAAGAGGCAGAGCGATCCAGAGGGGGGAAAGTTACTTAAAAGCCTGTCCTATGTTGTCCTTGTCCTGTAACGAGGCTTCACCCAACTGTTGCAGCTCTGTAGGACCTCCACCTGAAACATTAACCTGTCTATCCTCTTTGAGACGCTGATCAACTTAAACATTCACTCCCTCCACCACCAGCGCACCGTGGCTGCAGTGTGTACCGTCTACAAGATGCACTGCAGCAACTCGCCAAGGCTTCTTCGGCAGCACCTCCCAAACCTGCGACCTCTTCTACCTAGAAGGATAAGGGCAGGTGTATGGGAACACCACCTGCAAAGTTCCCCTCCCAGTGACGCACCATCCTGACTTGGAAATATATCGCCGATCCTTCATCGTCACTGGGTCAAAATCCTGGAACTCCCTCCCTAACAGCACTGTGGGAGTACCTTCACCACACGGACTGCAGCGGTTCAAGGCGGCGGCTCACCACCATCACATAGAACATATAAAATAGGAGCAGGAGTAGGCCATTCGGCCCCTCGAGCCTGCTCCGCCATTCAATGCGATCATGGCTGATCATCCAAATTCAGTACCCTGTCCCTGCTTTCTCCCCATACCCCTTGATCCCTTTAGCCTTAAGAAATATATCCAACTCCGTCTTGAATATATTTAATGAATTGGCCTCAACTGCCTTCTGTGGTAGAGAATTCCACAGGTTCACCACTCTCTGGGTGAAGAAATTCCTCCTCATTTCTGTACTAAATGGCTTACCCCTTATCCTTAGACTGTGACCCCTGGTTCTGGACTCCCTGACCATCGGGAACATCCTTCCTGCATCTAGTCTGTCCAGTCCTGTCAGAATTTTATAAGTTTCAATGAGATCCCCTCTCATTCTTCTAAACTCCAGCGAGTATAAGCTCAGTCGACCCAATCTCTCCTCATACGTCATTCCTGCCATCCCAGGTATCAGCCTGGTGAATCTTCGCTGAACTCCTTCCATGGCAAGAACATCCTTCCTCAGATAAGGCGACCAAAATTGCACACAATACTCAAGATGTGGTCTCACCAAGGCCCTGTACAACTGCAGCAAGACATCCTTGTTCCTGTACTCAAACCCTCTCGCTACGAAGGCCAACATACCATTTGCCTTCTTAACCGCCTGCTGCACCTGCATGCTTACCTTCAGCGACTGGTGCACAATGACACCCAGGTCGCGTTGCACTTCCCCTTCTCCCAATCTATTGCCATTCAGATAATAATCTGCCTTCCTGTTTTTGCCACCAAAGTGGATAACCTCGCATTTATCCACATTATATTGCATCTGCCATGCTTCTGCCCAATCACCCAACCTGTCCAAATCATACTGGAGTTTCTCTGCATCCTCCTCACAGCACACACGCCCACCCAGCTTTGTGTCGTCTGCAAACTTGAGATATTACATCTAGTTCCCTCGTCCAGATGATTAATATATATTGTGAACAGCTGGGGTCCTAGCACCGATCCCTGCGGTACCCCACTAGTCACTGCCTGCCACGCGGAAAAAGAGCCGTTTATTCCAACTCTTTGCTTTCTGTCTGCCAACCAGTTCTCTATCCAAGTCAGTACCTTGCCCCCAATCCCATGTGCCTTAATTTTACATGCTAATCTGTTATACGGGACCTTATCGAAAGCCTTCTGAAAGTCCAAATACACCACATCCACTGGTTCTCCCTTATCTATTTTACCAGTTACATCCTCAAAAAATTCCAGTAGATTAGTCAAGCACGATTTACCTCTTTTATATTACATCTTTTATAATGGACTCTAGCATTTTCCCCACTACACTGCACTGCAGCAACTCGCCAAGGCTTCTTCGGCAGCACCTCCCAAACCCGCGACCTCTTCCACCTAGAAGGACAAGGGCAGCAGGCGCATGGGAACACCATCATCTCCAAGTTCCCCTCCCAGTGACACACCATCCTGACTTGGAAGTATATCGGCCGTTCCTTCATCGTCGCCGGGTCAAAATCCTGGAACTCCCTCCCTAACAGCACTGTGGGAGCACCTTCACCACACGGACTGCAGCAGTTCAAGAAGGCGGCTCACCACCACCATCTCAAGGGGCAACTAGGGATGGGCAATAAATGCTGGCCTTGCCAGCGACGCCCACATCCCAAAATACAGCTGATGTGTAAATCCAGCATTTTCTGTTTCGATTTTAAAATTTCACTCATACATCCACTGAAACTCGTAATCAAAAGCATTTTAATACAGTATTATACAGAATACAGGCGCTGTAAGTAGCCTTGTAAACATTCAGCAGGTAAATAAAATAGAAAATAAGTAAGTCAACACTTAGCAATAAACACAGAATATCGCAGAGCAGCCATTTGCAATTAGAAGGTTGGGACGTGATCGGATTGTGGTGTTTAAAATCATTAAAGGATTTGATAGGGTAGATACGGAGAAACCAGTTCCTCTGGTGGGTGGGGGGAGTCCAGAACAAGGGGGCAGAACCTTAAAATTAGAGCCCGGCCGTTCAGGGGTAATGTCAGGAAGCACTTCTTCACACAAAGGGCAATGGAAATCTGGAACTCTCTCCAACAAAAAGCTGCTGAGGCTGAGGGTCAAGTGAAAATTTCAGGACCGAGATTGATAGATTTTTGTTGGGTAAGGGTGTCAAGGGATACGGAGCAAAGGCAGGTAAATGGGGTTGAGGAACAGATCAGCCAGGAGCTGATTGAAGGGCGGAACAGGCTCGAGGGGCTGAATCGCCTCCTCCTGTTCCTGTGTAACAGGCTCGAGGGGCTGAATGGGTCTCCTCCTGTTCCTGTGTAACAGGTTCGAGGGGCTGAACGGCCTCCTCCTGTTTCTGTGTAACAGGCTCGAGGGTCTAAATGGCCTCCTCCTGTCCATATGTAACAGGCTCGAGGGGCTGAATGGGCCTCCTCCTGTTGCTGTGTAACAGGCTCGAGGGACTGAATGGGCCTCCTCCTGTTCCTGTGTAACAGGCTCGAGGGGCTGAATGGCCTCCTCCTGTTCCTGTGTAACAGGCTCGAAGGGCTGAATGGGCCTCCTCCTGTTCCTGTGTAACAGGCTCGAGGGGCTGAATGGCCTCCTCCTGTTCCTGTGTAACAGGCTCGAGGGGCTGAATGGCCTCCTCCTGTTCCTGTTCCTCCCATTGCTATGAAGAGTTGATCTGTACTAAACAGAGCAAAGAAAGGGAAAGCATACAGAAGGTTTATTCCCTCCTGATGTCAAGGTTTCGAGCAGATGACTGTGCTCTGTTATTAAGATGCAAATGAACGAAACCACAGAGTTAAACATCTACCGCGGTAGGGGGAGTGAGGAGAGCTGTGCGCGGAACAGGAAGCACGAGCTGCACTGAAAGGCACCGTGGGAAGTAAACACACAACAGGATATATTGTTAACCGGTGAACTGTGCGGAGCACGTCGATCAATCGGAGATTAAACCCTCGGCAGCATCCGCGGGTCACTCGAGGCTCGCTCCTCCCACATCCCCCCTCCTGCTGTGCGCTTGCCACTGGAGAGGTACCACAAACGCTGCCTCCGCAAGATCCTGCAAATCCATTGGCAGGATAGGCACACCAGCGTCAAGGTCACTCTCAAAGCCTTATTGAAAAAGTGTAACATCCCCACCGACACCTGGGAATCCCTGGCCCAAGACCGCACAAAGTGGAGGAGAAGCATCCGGGAAGGCGCTGAACACCTCGCGTCTCTTCGCCGGGAGCAAGCGGAAGCCAAACGCAAACAACGGAAGGAGCGCACGTCAACCCAAGCACCCCACCCACCCGCCCCTTCAACCACCGTCTGCCCCACCTGTGACAGAGACTGTAGGTCCCGCATTGGACTCATCAGTCACCTGAGAACTCAGTTTTAATGTGGAAGCAAGTCATCCTCGGTTCCCAGGGACTGCCTAAGAAGAGAAGAGTGACAGACTACTCTGGGATCACGCTCGACGCCATCGAACTGTAGGGAGTCCTTCAGAGCGGCGGGTGGGGGCTGAGAATCAGTACGAGGAGGGTGGGAAGGTACAGGCACTGGAATTATGTGACGCGGCGCGTAGACTGGGTCTCAACAGCACAACAAAACAATTCATTTCTTCTCGAAGGCAAAACACTGCGGATGCTGGAAATCTGAAACAGAGAGAAAATGCTGGAAACACTCAGCAGGCCAGGCAGCATCTGTGGGGAGAGGAGCAGAGATTACGTCTCGAGTCACCCGACCACAAACCACTCCCTCTTTCACGCCTTCCTCCGCACGTGCTTAAAAACGCTGAAACTTCTTCCAGCTCCGACGAAAGGCCATCGACCTGAAACGTTGACTGTTTCTCTCCCCGCAGAGGCTGCCTGACCAGCTGAGTGCTCCCAGCACTTTCTGTTCCTATTTTGTAATGAGTTTTTACAAAGCGTGGTGCCGGATTAGGCAGGAGGATCGGGAGGTAGATACCTGCCAGAACAGGAGCTGCAGCAACAATTCCCACTGGGTTGAAGTCATTTTTCTCCTAATTCTATAAGCGCGAGATTATTTTACACGAGGAAAGAGGGATGAGGAGAGTCCGGGGGGCGCGCTTGTAACGGAATCGCAGCCTGCGCCTTTATCTGGATCCGAACAACTGAAGGAGGTGTGTGAAGATTTGCACGATGTCTGTGTAGAGTCTCAGAGCCCCGTAAACATACTCTTCCGGGCTGATCGAGTGCCGCCTGTTCCCCAAGATCAGCTGTGTGTCAAAGGCCAAGAACTGGGAGGAAGAGAGAGAGAGAGACGGTTAATGAATGCTAGGGAGGGAGGGAGGGAGAGAGGGAAAGACGGAGGGAGGGATGGAAGAGGGAGGGAGAGATGGAGGGAGGGAAAGGGACGGAGTGAGGGAAAGGCGGAGGGAGGGAAAGATGGAGGGAGGTAAAGGGACGGAGGGAGGTAAAGGGACGGAGGGAGGTAAAGGGACGGAGGGAGGGAAAGGGACGGAGGGAGGGAAAGATGGAGGGAGGGAAAGGGACGGAGGGAGGTAAAGGGACGGAGGGAGGGAAAGATGGAGGGAGGGAAAGGGATGGAGGGAGGTAAAGGGACGGAGGGAGGGAAAGATGGAGGGAGGGAAAGATGGAGGGAGGTCAAGGACAGAGATTTGGAGGGGATGACTGGGGTCTCGGTGTTGGCAGACAGCGAGAGGCTCTGCGAACAAACCCACTTTTTTCTAAGGTGTGAAAAGACATGAAGACCAAAACTCTCCTTCTGCAGGAAGTAAGGTTGGTAAATGAGTTTGGAGCCCACTGGGTCCAACTCCCTGTGGGAGGGGGTCCAGGGCATTATTTACTCTGTATCTACCCCGTGATGTACCTGCCCTGGGAGTGTTTGATGGGACAGTGTAGAGGGAGCTTTACTCTGTATCTAACCCGTGCTGTACCTGCCCTGGGAGTATTTGATGGGACAGTGTAGAGGGAGCTTTACTCTGTATCTAACCCGTGCTGTACCTGCCCTGGGAGTGTTGGATGGGACAGTGTAGAGGGAGCTTTACTCTGTATCTAACCCATGCTGTACCTGCCCTGGGAGTGTTGGATGGGACAGTGTAGAGGGAGCTTTACTCTGTATCTAACCCGTGCTGTTCCTGCCCTGGGAGTGTTTGATGGGACAGTGTAGAGGGAGCTTTACTCTGTATCTAACCCGTGCTGTACCTACCCTGGGAGTGTTTGATGGGGACAGTGTAGAGGGAGCTTTACTCTGTATCTAACCCGTGCTGTACCTGCCCTGGGAGTGTTGGATGGGACAGTGTAGAGGGAGCTTTACTCTGTATCTAACCCGTGCTGTACCTGCCCTGGGAGTGTTGGATGGGACAGTGTAGAGGGAGCTTTACTCTGTATCTAACCCGTGCTGTACCTGCCCTGGGAGTGTTTGATGGGACAGTGTAGAGGGAGCTTTACTCTGTATCTAACCCATGCTGTACCTGCCCTGGGAGTGTTTGATGGGACAGTGTAGAGGGAGCTTTACTCTGTATCTAACCCGTGCTGTACCTGCCCTGGGAGTGTTTGATGGGACAGTGTAGAGGGAGCTTTACTCTGTATCTAACCCGTGCTGTACCTGCCCTGGGAGTATTTGATGGGACAGTGTAGAGGGAGCTTTACTCTGTATCTAACCCGTGCTGTACCTGCCCTGGGAGTGTTGGATGGGACAGTGTAGAGGGAGCTTTACTCTGTATCTAACCCATGCTGTACCTGCCCTGGGAGTGTTGGATGGGACAGTGTAGAGGGAGCTTTACTCTGTATCTAACCCGTGCTGTTCCTGCCCTGGGAGTGTTTGATGGGACAGTGTAGAGGGAGCTTTACTCTGTATCTAACCCGTGCTGTACCTACCCTGGGAGTGTTTGATGGGGACAGTGTAGAGGGAGCTTTACTCTGTATCTAACCCGTGCTGTACCTGCCCTGGGAGTGTTGGATGGGACAGTGTAGAGGGAGCTTTACTCTGTATCTAACCCGTGCTGTACCTGCCCTGGGAGTGTTGGATGGGACAGTGTAGAGGGAGCTTTACTCTGTATCTAACCCGTGCTGTACCTGCCCTGGGAGTGTTTGATGGGACAGTGTAGAGGGAGCTTTACTCTGTATCTAACCCATGCTGTACCTGCCCTGGGAGTGTTTGATGGGACAGTGTAGAGGGAGCTTTACTCTGTATCTAACCCGTGCTGTACCTGCCCTGGGAGTGTTTGATGGGACAGTGTAGAGGGAGCTTTACTCTGTATCTAACCCGTGCTGTACCTGCCCCGGGAGTGTTTGATGGGACAGTGTAGAGGGAGCTTTACTCTGTATCTAACCCATGCTGTACCTGCCCCGGGAGTGTTTGATGGGACAGTGTAGAGGGAGCTTTACTCTGTATCTAACCCGTGCTGTACCTGCCATGGGAGTGTTTGATGGGACAGTGTAGAGGGAGCTTTACTCTGTATCTAACCCGTGCTGTACCTGCCCTGGGAGTGTTTGATGGGACAGTGTAGAGGGAGCTTTACTCTGTATCTAACCCGTGCTGTACCTGCCCTGGGAGTGTTTGATGCGACAGTGTAGAGGGAGCTTTACTCTGTATCTAACCTGTGCTGTACCTGCCCTGGGAGTGTTTCATAGGACAGTGTAGAGGGAGCTTTACTCTGTATCTAACCCGTGCTGTACCTGCCCTGGGAGTGTTTGATGGGACAGTGTAGAGGGAGCTTTACTCTGTATCTAACCCATGCTGTACCTGTCCTGGGAGTGTTTGATGGGACAGCGTAGAGGGAGCTTTACTCTGTATCTAACCCATGCTGTACCTGCCCTGGGGGTGTTTGATGGGACAGTGTAGAGGGAGCTTTACTCTGTATCTAACCCGTGCTGTACCTGCCCTGGGAGTGTTTGATGGGACAGTGTAGAGGGAGCTTTACTCTGTATCTAACCCATGCTGTACCTGCCCTGGGAGTGTATGATGGGACAGTGTAGAGGGAGCTTTACTCTGTATCTAACCCATGCTGTCCCTGCCCTGGGAGTGTTTGATGGGACAGTGTAGAGGGAGCTTTACTCTGTATCTAACCCGTGCTGTACCTGCCCCGGGAGTGTTTGATGGGACAGTGTAGAGGGAGCTTTACTCTGTATCTAACCCGTGCTGTACCTGCCCTGGGAGTGTTTGATGGGACAGTGTAGAGGGAGCTTTACTCTGTATCTAACCCGTGCTGTTCCTGCCCTGGGAGTGTTTGATGGGACAATGTAGAGGGAGCTTTACTCTGTATCTAACCCGTGCTGTACCTGCCCTGGGAGTGTTTGATGGGACTGTGTAGAGGGAGCTTTACTCTGTATCTAACCCATGCTGTACCTGCCCTGGGAGTGTTTGATGGGACAGTGTAGAGGGAGCTTTACTCTGTATCTAACCCGTGCTGTTCCTGCCCTGGGAGTGTTTGATGGGACAATGTAGAGGGAGCTTTACTCTGTATCTAACCCGTGCTGTACCTGCCCTGGGAGTGTTTGATGGGACTGTGTAGAGGGAGCTTTACTCTGTATCTAACCCATGCTGTACCTGCCCTGGGAGTGTTTGATGGGACAGTGTAGAGGGAGCTTTACTCTGTATCTAACCCGTGCTGTACCTGCCCTGGGAGTGTTTGATGGGACAGTGTAGAGGGAGCTTTACTCTGTATCTAACCCATGCTGTACCTGCCCCGGGAGTGTTTGATGGGGACAGTGTAGAGGGAGCTTTACTCTGTATCTAACCCGTGCTGTACCTGCCCCGGGAGTGTTTGATGGGACAGTGTAGAGGGAGCTTTACTCTGTATCTAACCCATGCTGTACCTGCCCCGGGAGTGTTTGATGGGACAGTTTAGAGGGAGCTTTACTCTGTATCTAACCCGTGCTGTACCTGCCATGGGAGTGTTTGATGGGACAGTGTAGAGGGAGCTTTACTCTGTATCTAACCCGTGCTGTACCTGCCCTGGGAGTGTTTGATGGGACAGTGTAGAGGGAGCTTTACTCTGTATCTAACCCGTGCTGTACCTGCCCTGGGAGTGTTTGATGGGACAGTGTAGAGGGAGCTTTACTCTGTATCTAACCTGTGCTGTACCTGCCCTGGGAGTGTTTCATAGGACAGTGTAGAGGGAGCTTTACTCTGTATCTAACCCGTGCTGTACCTGCCCTGGGAGTGTTTGATGGGACAGTGTAGAGGGAGCTTTACTCTGTATCTAACCCATGCTGTACCTGTCCTGGGAGTGTTTGATGGGACAGCGTAGAGGGAGCTTTACTCTGTATCTAACCCATGCTGTACCTGCCCTGGGGGTGTTTGATGGGACAGTGTAGAGGGAGCTTTACTCTGTATCTAACCCGTGCTGTACCTGCCCTGGGAGTGTTTGATGGGACAGTGTAGAGGGAGCTTTACTCTGTATCTAACCCATGCTGTACCTGCCCTGGGAGTGTTTGATGGGACAGTGTAGAGGGAGCTTTACTCTGTATCTAACCCATGCTGTCCCTGCCCTGGGAGTGTTTGATGGGACAGTGTAGAGGGAGCTTTACTCTGTATCTAACCCGTGCTGTACCTGCCCCGGGAGTGTTTGATGGGACAGTGTAGAGGGAGCTTTACTCTGTATCTAACCCGTGCTGTACCTGCCCTGGGAGTGTTTGATGGGACAGTGTAGAGGGAGCTTTACTCTGTATCTAACCCGGTGCTGTACCTGCCCTGGGAGTGTTTGATGGGACAGTGCAGAGAAAGCTTTACTCTGTATCTAACCCGTGCTGTACCTGCCCTGGGAGTGTTTGATGGGACAGTGTAGAGGGAGCTTTACTTTGTATCTAACCCATGCTGTACCTGTCCTGGGAGTGTTTGATGGGACAGCGTAGAGGGAGCTTTACTCTGTATCTAACCCATGCTGTACCTGCCCTGGGGGTGTTTGATGGGACAGTGTAGAGGGAGCTTTACTCTGTATCTAACCCGTGCTGTACCTGCCCCGGGAGTGTTTGATGGGACAGTGTAGAGGGAGCTTTACTCTGTATCTAACCCGTGCTGTACCTGCCCCGGGAGTGTTTGATGGGACAGTGTAGAGGGAGCTTTACTCTGTATCTAACCCGTGCTGTACCTGCCCCGGGAGTGTTTGATGGGACAGTGTAGAGGGAGCTTTACTCTGTATCTAACCCGTGCTGTACCTGCCCTGGGAGTGTTTGATGGGACAGTGTAGAGGGAGCTTTACTCTGTATCTAACCCGGTGCTGTACCTGCCCTGGGAGTGTTTGATGGGACAGTGCAGAGAAAGCTTTACTCTGTATCTAACCCGTGCTGTACCTGCCCTGGGAGTGTTTGATGGGACAGTGTAGAGGGAGCATTACTCTGTATCTAACCCGTGCTGTACCTGCCCTGGGAGTGTTTGATGGGACAGTGTAGAGGGAGCTTTACTCTGTATCTAACCCGTGCTGTACCTGCCCTGGGAGTGTTTGATGGGACAGTGTAGAGGGAACTTTACTCTGTATCTAACCCGTGCTGTACCTGCCCTGGGAGTGTTTGATGGGACAGTGTAGAGGGAGCTTTACTCTGTATCTAACCCGTGCTGTACCTGCCCTGGGAGTGTTTGATGGGACAGTGTAGAGGGAGCTTTACTCTGTATCTAACCCGTGCTGTACCTGCCCTGGGAGTGTTTGAGGGGACAGTGTAGAGGGAGCTTTACTCTGTATCTAACCCGTGCTGCACCAGCCCTGGGAGTGTTTGATGGGACAGTGTAGAGGGAGCTTTACTCTGTATCTAACCCATGCTGTACCTGCCCTGGGAGTGTTTGATGGGACAGCGTAGGGGGAGCTTTACTCTGTATCTAACCCATGCTGTACCTGCCCTGGGGGTGTTTGATGGGACAGTGTAGAGGGAGCTTTACTCTGTATCTAACCCGTGCTGTACCTGCCCCGGGAGTGTTTGATGGGACAGTGTCGAGGGAGCTTTACTCTGTATCTAACCCGTGCTGTACCTGCCCTGGGAGTGTTTGATGGGACAGTGTAGAGGGAGCTTTACTCTGTATCTAACCCGTGCTGTACCTGCCCTGGGAGTGTTTGAGGGGACAGTGTAGAGGGAGCTTTACTCTGTATCTAACCCGTGCTGCACCAGCCCTGGGAGTGTTTGATGGGACAGTGTAGAGGGAGCTTTACTCTGTATCTAACCCATGCTGTACCTGCCCTGGGAGTGTTTGATGGGACAGCGTAGGGGGAGCTTTACTCTGTATCTAACCCATGCTGTACCTGCCCTGGGGGTGTTTGATGGGACAGTGTAGAGGGAGCATTACTCTGTATCTAACCCGTGCTGTACCTGCCCTGGGAGTGTTTGATGGGACAGTGTAGAGGGAGCTTTACTCTGTATCTAACCCGTGCTGTACCTGCCCCGGGAGTGTTTGATGGGACAGTGTAGAGGGAGCTTTACTCTGTATCTAACCCGTGCTGTACCTGCCATGGGAGTGTTTGATGGGACACTGTAGAGGGAGCTTTACTCTGTATCTAACCCGTGCTGTACCTGCCCTGGGAGTGTTTGATGGGACAGTGTAGAGGGAGCTTTACTCTGTATCTAACCCGGTGCTGTACCTGCCCTGGGAGTGTTTGATGGGACAGTGCAGAGAAAGCTTTACTCTGTATCTAACCCATGCTGTACCTGCCCTGGGAGTGTTTGATGGGACAGTGTAGAGGGAGCTTTACTCTGTATCTAACCCATGCTGTACCTGTCCTGGGAGTGTTTGATGGGACAGCGTAGAGGGAGCTTTACTCTGTATCTAACCCATGCTGTACCTGCCCTGGGGGTGTTTGATGGGACAGTGTAGAGGGAGCTTTACTCTGTATCTAACCCGTGCTGTACCTGCCCTGGGAGTGTTTGATGGGACAGTGTAGAGGGAGCTTTACTCTGTATCTAACCCGTGCTGTACCTGCCCTGGGAGTGTTGGATGGGACAGTGTAGAGGGAGCTTTACTCTGTATCTAACCCGTGCTGTTCCTGCCCTGGGAGTGTTTGATGGGACAGTGTAGAGAGAGCTTTACTCTGTATCTAACCCATGCTGTACCTGCCCTGGGAGTGTTGGATGGGACAGTGTAGAGGGAGCTTTACTCTGTATCTAACCCGTGCTGTTCCTGCCCTGGGAGTGTTTGATGGGACAGTGTAGAGGGAGCTTTACTCTGTATCTAACCCGTGCTGTACCTACCCTGGGAGTGTTTGATGGGGACAGTGTAGAGGGAGCTTTACTCTGTATCTAACCCGTGCTGTACCTGCCCTGGGAGTGTTGGATGGGACAGTGTAGAGGGAGCTTTACTCTGTATCTAACCCGTGCTGTACCTGCCCTGGGAGTGTTGGATGGGACAGTGTAGAGGGAGCTTTACTCTGTATCTAACCCGTGCTGTACCTGCCCTGGGAGTGTTTGATGGGACAGTGTAGAGGGAGCTTTACTCTGTATCTAACCCATGCTGTACCTGCCCTGGGAGTGTTTGATGGGACAGTGTAGAGGGAGCTTTACTCTGTATCTAACCCGTGCTGTACCTGCCCTGGGAGTGTTTGATGGGACAGTGTAGAGGGAGCTTTACTCTGTATCTAACCCGTGCTGTACCTGCCCCGGGAGTGTTTGATGGGACAGTGTAGAGGGAGCTTTACTCTGTATCTAACCCATGCTGTACCTGCCCCGGGAGTGTTTGATGGGACAGTGTAGAGGGAGCTTTACTCTGTATCTAACCCGTGCTGTACCTGCCATGGGAGTGTTTGATGGGACAGTGTAGAGGGAGCTTTACTCTGTATCTAACCCGTGCTGTACCTGCCCTGGGAGTGTTTGATGGGACAGTGTAGAGGGAGCTTTACTCTGTATCTAACCCGTGCTGTACCTGCCCTGGGAGTGTTTGATGCGACAGTGTAGAGGGAGCTTTACTCTGTATCTAACCTGTGCTGTACCTGCCCTGGGAGTGTTTCATAGGACAGTGTAGAGGGAGCTTTACTCTGTATCTAACCCGTGCTGTACCTGCCCTGGGAGTGTTTGATGGGACAGTGTAGAGGGAGCTTTACTCTGTATCTAACCCATGCTGTACCTGTCCTGGGAGTGTTTGATGGGACAGCGTAGAGGGAGCTTTACTCTGTATCTAACCCATGCTGTACCTGCCCTGGGGGTGTTTGATGGGACAGTGTAGAGGGAGCTTTACTCTGTATCTAACCCGTGCTGTACCTGCCCTGGGAGTGTTTGATGGGACAGTGTAGAGGGAGCTTTACTCTGTATCTAACCCATGCTGTACCTGCCCTGGGAGTGTATGATGGGACAGTGTAGAGGGAGCTTTACTCTGTATCTAACCCATGCTGTCCCTGCCCTGGGAGTGTTTGATGGGACAGTGTAGAGGGAGCTTTACTCTGTATCTAACCCGTGCTGTACCTGCCCCGGGAGTGTTTGATGGGACAGTGTAGAGGGAGCTTTACTCTGTATCTAACCCGTGCTGTACCTGCCCTGGGAGTGTTTGATGGGACAGTGTAGAGGGAGCTTTACTCTGTATCTAACCCGTGCTGTTCCTGCCCTGGGAGTGTTTGATGGGACAATGTAGAGGGAGCTTTACTCTGTATCTAACCCGTGCTGTACCTGCCCTGGGAGTGTTTGATGGGACTGTGTAGAGGGAGCTTTACTCTGTATCTAACCCATGCTGTACCTGCCCTGGGAGTGTTTGATGGGACAGTGTAGAGGGAGCTTTACTCTGTATCTAACCCGTGCTGTTCCTGCCCTGGGAGTGTTTGATGGGACAATGTAGAGGGAGCTTTACTCTGTATCTAACCCGTGCTGTACCTGCCCTGGGAGTGTTTGATGGGACTGTGTAGAGGGAGCTTTACTCTGTATCTAACCCATGCTGTACCTGCCCTGGGAGTGTTTGATGGGACAGTGTAGAGGGAGCTTTACTCTGTATCTAACCCGTGCTGTACCTGCCCTGGGAGTGTTTGATGGGACAGTGTAGAGGGAGCTTTACTCTGTATCTAACCCATGCTGTACCTGCCCCGGGAGTGTTTGATGGGGACAGTGTAGAGGGAGCTTTACTCTGTATCTAACCCGTGCTGTACCTGCCCCGGGAGTGTTTGATGGGACAGTGTAGAGGGAGCTTTACTCTGTATCTAACCCATGCTGTACCTGCCCCGGGAGTGTTTGATGGGACAGTTTAGAGGGAGCTTTACTCTGTATCTAACCCGTGCTGTACCTGCCATGGGAGTGTTTGATGGGACAGTGTAGAGGGAGCTTTACTCTGTATCTAACCCGTGCTGTACCTGCCCTGGGAGTGTTTGATGGGACAGTGTAGAGGGAGCTTTACTCTGTATCTAACCCGTGCTGTACCTGCCCTGGGAGTGTTTGATGGGACAGTGTAGAGGGAGCTTTACTCTGTATCTAACCTGTGCTGTACCTGCCCTGGGAGTGTTTCATAGGACAGTGTAGAGGGAGCTTTACTCTGTATCTAACCCGTGCTGTACCTGCCCTGGGAGTGTTTGATGGGACAGTGTAGAGGGAGCTTTACTCTGTATCTAACCCATGCTGTACCTGTCCTGGGAGTGTTTGATGGGACAGCGTAGAGGGAGCTTTACTCTGTATCTAACCCATGCTGTACCTGCCCTGGGGGTGTTTGATGGGACAGTGTAGAGGGAGCTTTACTCTGTATCTAACCCGTGCTGTACCTGCCCTGGGAGTGTTTGATGGGACAGTGTAGAGGGAGCTTTACTCTGTATCTAACCCATGCTGTACCTGCCCTGGGAGTGTTTGATGGGACAGTGTAGAGGGAGCTTTACTCTGTATCTAACCCATGCTGTCCCTGCCCTGGGAGTGTTTGATGGGACAGTGTAGAGGGAGCTTTACTCTGTATCTAACCCGTGCTGTACCTGCCCCGGGAGTGTTTGATGGGACAGTGTAGAGGGAGCTTTACTCTGTATCTAACCCGTGCTGTACCTGCCCTGGGAGTGTTTGATGGGACAGTGTAGAGGGAGCTTTACTCTGTATCTAACCCGGTGCTGTACCTGCCCTGGGAGTGTTTGATGGGACAGTGCAGAGAAAGCTTTACTCTGTATCTAACCCGTGCTGTACCTGCCCTGGGAGTGTTTGATGGGACAGTGTAGAGGGAGCTTTACTTTGTATCTAACCCATGCTGTACCTGTCCTGGGAGTGTTTGATGGGACAGCGTAGAGGGAGCTTTACTCTGTATCTAACCCATGCTGTACCTGCCCTGGGGGTGTTTGATGGGACAGTGTAGAGGGAGCTTTACTCTGTATCTAACCCGTGCTGTACCTGCCCCGGGAGTGTTTGATGGGACAGTGTAGAGGGAGCTTTACTCTGTATCTAACCCGTGCTGTACCTGCCCCGGGAGTGTTTGATGGGACAGTGTAGAGGGAGCTTTACTCTGTATCTAACCCGTGCTGTACCTGCCCCGGGAGTGTTTGATGGGACAGTGTAGAGGGAGCTTTACTCTGTATCTAACCCGTGCTGTACCTGCCCTGGGAGTGTTTGATGGGACAGTGTAGAGGGAGCTTTACTCTGTATCTAACCCGGTGCTGTACCTGCCCTGGGAGTGTTTGATGGGACAGTGCAGAGAAAGCTTTACTCTGTATCTAACCCGTGCTGTACCTGCCCTGGGAGTGTTTGATGGGACAGTGTAGAGGGAGCATTACTCTGTATCTAACCCGTGCTGTACCTGCCCTGGGAGTGTTTGATGGGACAGTGTAGAGGGAGCTTTACTCTGTATCTAACCCGTGCTGTACCTGCCCTGGGAGTGTTTGATGGGACAGTGTAGAGGGAACTTTACTCTGTATCTAACCCGTGCTGTACCTGCCCTGGGAGTGTTTGATGGGACAGTGTAGAGGGAGCTTTACTCTGTATCTAACCCGTGCTGTACCTGCCCTGGGAGTGTTTGATGGGACAGTGTAGAGGGAGCTTTACTCTGTATCTAACCCGTGCTGTACCTGCCCTGGGAGTGTTTGAGGGGACAGTGTAGAGGGAGCTTTACTCTGTATCTAACCCGTGCTGCACCAGCCCTGGGAGTGTTTGATGGGACAGTGTAGAGGGAGCTTTACTCTGTATCTAACCCATGCTGTACCTGCCCTGGGAGTGTTTGATGGGACAGCGTAGGGGGAGCTTTACTCTGTATCTAACCCATGCTGTACCTGCCCTGGGGGTGTTTGATGGGACAGTGTAGAGGGAGCTTTACTCTGTATCTAACCCGTGCTGTACCTGCCCCGGGAGTGTTTGATGGGACAGTGTCGAGGGAGCTTTACTCTGTATCTAACCCGTGCTGTACCTGCCCTGGGAGTGTTTGATGGGACAGTGTAGAGGGAGCTTTACTCTGTATCTAACCCGTGCTGTACCTGCCCTGGGAGTGTTTGAGGGGACAGTGTAGAGGGAGCTTTACTCTGTATCTAACCCGTGCTGCACCAGCCCTGGGAGTGTTTGATGGGACAGTGTAGAGGGAGCTTTACTCTGTATCTAACCCATGCTGTACCTGCCCTGGGAGTGTTTGATGGGACAGCGTAGGGGGAGCTTTACTCTGTATCTAACCCATGCTGTACCTGCCCTGGGGGTGTTTGATGGGACAGTGTAGAGGGAGCATTACTCTGTATCTAACCCGTGCTGTACCTGCCCTGGGAGTGTTTGATGGGACAGTGTAGAGGGAGCTTTACTCTGTATCTAACCCGTGCTGTACCTGCCCCGGGAGTGTTTGATGGGACAGTGTAGAGGGAGCTTTACTCTGTATCTAACCCGTGCTGTACCTGCCATGGGAGTGTTTGATGGGACACTGTAGAGGGAGCTTTACTCTGTATCTAACCCGTGCTGTACCTGCCCTGGGAGTGTTTGATGGGACAGTGTAGAGGGAGCTTTACTCTGTATCTAACCCGGTGCTGTACCTGCCCTGGGAGTGTTTGATGGGACAGTGCAGAGAAAGCTTTACTCTGTATCTAACCCATGCTGTACCTGCCCTGGGAGTGTTTGATGGGACAGTGTAGAGGGAGCTTTACTCTGTATCTAACCCATGCTGTACCTGTCCTGGGAGTGTTTGATGGGACAGCGTAGAGGGAGCTTTACTCTGTATCTAACCCATGCTGTACCTGCCCTGGGGGTGTTTGATGGGACAGTGTAGAGGGAGCTTTACTCTGTATCTAACCCGTGCTGTACCTGCCCTGGGAGTGTTTGATGGGACAGTGTAGAGGGAGCTTTACTCTGTATCTAACCCATGCTGTACCTGCCCTGGGAGTGTTTGATGGGACAGTGTAGAGGGAGCTTTACTCTGTATCTAACCCATGCTGTCCCTGCCCTGGGAGTGTTTGATGGGACAGTGTAGAGGGAGCTTTACTCTGTATCTAACCCGTGCTGTACCTGCCCCGGGAGTGTTTGATGGGACAGTGTAGAGGGAGCTTTACTCTGTATCTAACCCGTGCTGTACCTGCCCTGGGAGTGTTTGATGGGACAGTGTAGAGGGAGCTTTACTCTGTATCTAACCCGGTGCTGTACCTGCCCTGGGAGTGTTTGATGGGACAGTGCAGAGAAAGCTTTACTCTGTATCTAACCCGTGCTGTACCTGCCCTGGGAGTGTTTGATGGGACAGTGTAGAGGGAGCTTTACTCTGTATCTAACCCATGCTGTACCTGTCCTGGGAGTGTTTGATGGGACAGCGTAGAGGGAGCTTTACTCTGTATCTAACCCATGCTGTACCTGCCCTGGGGGTGTTTGATGGGACAGTGTAGAGGGAGCTTTACTCTGTATCTAACCCGTGCTGTACCTGCCCCGGGAGTGTTTGATGGGACAGTGTAGAGGGAGCTTTACTCTGTATCTAACCCGTGCTGTACCTGCCCCGGGAGTGTTTGATGGGACAGTGTAGAGGGAGCTTTACTCTGTATCTAACCCGTGCTGTACCTGCCCCGGGAGTGTTTGATGGGACAGTGTAGAGGGAGCTTTACTCTGTATCTAACCCGTGCTGTACCTGCCCTGGGAGTGTTTGATGGGACAGTGTAGAGGGAGCTTTACTCTGTATCTAACCCGGTGCTGTACCTGCCCTGGGAGTGTTTGATGGGACAGTGCAGAGAAAGCTTTACTCTGTATCTAACCCGTGCTGTACCTGCCCTGGGAGTGTTTGATGGGACAGTGTAGAGGGAGCATTACTCTGTATCTAACCCGTGCTGTACCTGCCCTGGGAGTGTTTGATGGGACAGTGTAGAGGGAGCTTTACTCTGTATCTAACCCGTGCTGTACCTGCCCTGGGAGTGTTTGATGGGACAGTGTAGAGGGAGCTTTACTCTGTATCTAACCTGTGCTGTACCTGCCCTGGGAGTGTTTCATAGGACAGTGTAGAGGGAGCTTTACTCTGTATCTAACCCGTGCTGTACCTGCCCTGGGAGTGTTTGATGGGACAGTGTAGAGGGAGCTTTACTCTGTATCTAACCCATGCTGTACCTGTCCTGGGAGTGTTTGATGGGACAGCGTAGAGGGAGCTTTACTCTGTATCTAACCCATGCTGTACCTGCCCTGGGGGTGTTTGATGGGACAGTGTAGAGGGAGCTTTACTCTGTATCTAACCCGTGCTGTACCTGCCCTGGGAGTGTTTGATGGGACAGTGTAGAGGGAGCTTTACTCTGTATCTAACCCATGCTGTACCTGCCCTGGGAGTGTTTGATGGGACAGTGTAGAGGGAGCTTTACTCTGTATCTAACCCATGCTGTCCCTGCCCTGGGAGTGTTTGATGGGACAGTGTAGAGGGAGCTTTACTCTGTATCTAACCCGTGCTGTACCTGCCCCGGGAGTGTTTGATGGGACAGTGTAGAGGGAGCTTTACTCTGTATCTAACCCGTGCTGTACCTGCCCTGGGAGTGTTTGATGGGACAGTGTAGAGGGAGCTTTACTCTGTATCTAACCCGGTGCTGTACCTGCCCTGGGAGTGTTTGATGGGACAGTGCAGAGAAAGCTTTACTCTGTATCTAACCCGTGCTGTACCTGCCCTGGGAGTGTTTGATGGGACAGTGTAGAGGGAGCTTTACTTTGTATCTAACCCATGCTGTACCTGTCCTGGGAGTGTTTGATGGGACAGCGTAGAGGGAGCTTTACTCTGTATCTAACCCATGCTGTACCTGCCCTGGGGGTGTTTGATGGGACAGTGTAGAGGGAGCTTTACTCTGTATCTAACCCGTGCTGTACCTGCCCCGGGAGTGTTTGATGGGACAGTGTAGAGGGAGCTTTACTCTGTATCTAACCCGTGCTGTACCTGCCCCGGGAGTGTTTGATGGGACAGTGTAGAGGGAGCTTTACTCTGTATCTAACCCGTGCTGTACCTGCCCCGGGAGTGTTTGATGGGACAGTGTAGAGGGAGCTTTACTCTGTATCTAACCCGTGCTGTACCTGCCCTGGGAGTGTTTGATGGGACAGTGTAGAGGGAGCTTTACTCTGTATCTAACCCGGTGCTGTACCTGCCCTGGGAGTGTTTGATGGGACAGTGCAGAGAAAGCTTTACTCTGTATCTAACCCGTGCTGTACCTGCCCTGGGAGTGTTTGATGGGACAGTGTAGAGGGAGCATTACTCTGTATCTAACCCGTGCTGTACCTGCCCTGGGAGTGTTTGATGGGACAGTGTAGAGGGAGCTTTACTCTGTATCTAACCCGTGCTGTACCTGCCCTGGGAGTGTTTGATGGGACAGTGTAGAGGGAACTTTACTCTGTATCTAACCCGTGCTGTACCTGCCCTGGGAGTGTTTGATGGGACAGTGTAGAGGGAGCTTTACTCTGTATCTAACCCGTGCTGTACCTGCCCTGGGAGTGTTTGATGGGACAGTGTAGAGGGAGCTTTACTCTGTATCTAACCCGTGCTGTACCTGCCCCGGGAGTGTTTGATGGGACAGTGTCGAGGGAGCTTTACTCTGTATCTAACCCGTGCTGTACCTGCCCTGGGAGTGTTTGATGGGACAGTGTAGAGGGAGCTTTACTCTGTATCTAACCCGTGCTGTACCTGCCCTGGGAGTGTTTGAGGGGACAGTGTAGAGGGAGCTTTACTCTGTATCTAACCCGTGCTGCACCAGCCCTGGGAGTGTTTGATGGGACAGTGTAGAGGGAGCTTTACTCTGTATCTAACCCATGCTGTACCTGCCCTGGGAGTGTTTGATGGGACAGCGTAGGGGGAGCTTTACTCTGTATCTAACCCATGCTGTACCTGCCCTGGGGGTGTTTGATGGGACAGTGTAGAGGGAGCATTACTCTGTATCTAACCCGTGCTGTACCTGCCCTGGGAGTGTTTGATGGGACAGTGTAGAGGGAGCTTTACTCTGTATCTAACCCGTGCTGTACCTGCCCCGGGAGTGTTTGATGGGACAGTGTAGAGGGAGCTTTACTCTGTATCTAACCCGTGCTGTACCTGCCATGGGAGTGTTTGATGGGACACTGTAGAGGGAGCTTTACTCTGTATCTAACCCGTGCTGTACCTGCCCTGGGAGTGTTTGATGGGACAGTGTAGAGGGAGCTTTACTCTGTATCTAACCCGGTGCTGTACCTGCCCTGGGAGTGTTTGATGGGACAGTGCAGAGAAAGCTTTACTCTGTATCTAACCCATGCTGTACCTGCCCTGGGAGTGTTTGATGGGACAGTGTAGAGGGAGCTTTACTCTGTATCTAACCCATGCTGTACCTGTCCTGGGAGTGTTTGATGGGACAGCGTAGAGGGAGCTTTACTCTGTATCTAACCCATGCTGTACCTGCCCTGGGGGTGTTTGATGGGACAGTGTAGAGGGAGCTTTACTCTGTATCTAACCCGTGCTGTACCTGCCCTGGGAGTGTTTGATGGGACAGTGTAGAGGGAGCTTTACTCTGTATCTAACCCATGCTGTACCTGCCCTGGGAGTGTTTGATGGGACAGTGTAGAGGGAGCTTTACTCTGTATCTAACCCATGCTGTCCCTGCCCTGGGAGTGTTTGATGGGACAGTGTAGAGGGAGCTTTACTCTGTATCTAACCCGTGCTGTACCTGCCCCGGGAGTGTTTGATGGGACAGTGTAGAGGGAGCTTTACTCTGTATCTAACCCGTGCTGTACCTGCCCTGGGAGTGTTTGATGGGACAGTGTAGAGGGAGCTTTACTCTGTATCTAACCCGGTGCTGTACCTGCCCTGGGAGTGTTTGATGGGACAGTGCAGAGAAAGCTTTACTCTGTATCTAACCCGTGCTGTACCTGCCCTGGGAGTGTTTGATGGGACAGTGTAGAGGGAGCTTTACTCTGTATCTAACCCATGCTGTACCTGTCCTGGGAGTGTTTGATGGGACAGCGTAGAGGGAGCTTTACTCTGTATCTAACCCATGCTGTACCTGCCCTGGGGGTGTTTGATGGGACAGTGTAGAGGGAGCTTTACTCTGTATCTAACCCGTGCTGTACCTGCCCCGGGAGTGTTTGATGGGACAGTGTAGAGGGAGCTTTACTCTGTATCTAACCCGTGCTGTACCTGCCCCGGGAGTGTTTGATGGGACAGTGTAGAGGGAGCTTTACTCTGTATCTAACCCGTGCTGTACCTGCCCCGGGAGTGTTTGATGGGACAGTGTAGAGGGAGCTTTACTCTGTATCTAACCCGTGCTGTACCTGCCCTGGGAGTGTTTGATGGGACAGTGTAGAGGGAGCTTTACTCTGTATCTAACCCGGTGCTGTACCTGCCCTGGGAGTGTTTGATGGGACAGTGCAGAGAAAGCTTTACTCTGTATCTAACCCGTGCTGTACCTGCCCTGGGAGTGTTTGATGGGACAGTGTAGAGGGAGCATTACTCTGTATCTAACCCGTGCTGTACCTGCCCTGGGAGTGTTTGATGGGACAGTGTAGAGGGAGCTTTACTCTGTATCTAACCCGTGCTGTACCTGCCCTGGGAGTGTTTGATGGGACAGTGTAGAGGGAACTTTACTCTGTATCTAACCCGTGCTGTACCTGCCCTGGGAGTGTTTGATGGGACAGTGTAGAGGGAGCTTTACTCTGTATCTAACCCGTGCTGTACCTGCCCTGGGAGTGTTTGATGGGACAGTGTAGAGGGAGCTTTACTCTGTATCTAACCCGTGCTGTACCTGCCCTGGGAGTGTTTGAGGGGACAGTGTAGAGGGAGCTTTACTCTGTATCTAACCCGTGCTGCACCAGCCCTGGGAGTGTTTGATGGGACAGTGTAGAGGGAGCTTTACTCTGTATCTAACCCATGCTGTACCTGCCCTGGGAGTGTTTGATGGGACAGCGTAGGGGGAGCTTTACTCTGTATCTAACCCATGCTGTACCTGCCCTGGGGGTGTTTGATGGGACAGTGTAGAGGGAGCTTTACTCTGTATCTAACCCGTGCTGTACCTGCCCCGGGAGTGTTTGATGGGACAGTGTAGAGGGAGCTTTACTCTGTATCTAACCCGTGCTGTACCTGCCCTGGGAGTGTTTGATGGGACAGTGTAGAGGGAGCTTTACTCTGTATCTAACCCGGTGCTGTACCTGCCCTGGGAGTGTTTGATGGGACAGTGCAGAGAAAGCTTTACTCTGTATCTAACCCGTGCTGTACCTGCCCTGGGAGTGTTTGATGGGACAGTGTAGAGGGAGCTTTACTCTGTATCTAACCCATGCTGTACCTGTCCTGGGAGTGTTTGATGGGACAGCGTAGAGGGAGCTTTACTCTGTATCTAACCCATGCTGTACCTGCCCTGGGGGTGTTTGATGGGACAGTGTAGAGGGAGCTTTACTCTGTATCTAACCCGTGCTGTACCTGCCCTGGGAGTGTTTGATGGGACAGCGTAGGGGGAGCTTTACTCTGTATCTAACCCATGCTGTACCTGCCCTGGGGGTGTTTGATGGGACAGTGTAGAGGGAGCTTTACTCTGTATCTAACCCGTGCTGTACCTGCCCCGGGAGTGTTTGATGGGACAGTGTAGAGGGAGCTTTACTCTGTATCTAACCCGTGCTGTACCTGCCCTGGGAGTGTTTGATGGGACAGTGTAGAGGGAGCTTTACTCTGTATCTAACCCGGTGCTGTACCTGCCCTGGGAGTGTTTGATGGGACAGTGCAGAGAAAGCTTTACTCTGTATCTAACCCGTGCTGTACCTGCCCTGGGAGTGTTTGATGGGACAGTGTAGAGGGAGCTTTACTCTGTATCTAACCCATGCTGTACCTGTCCTGGGAGTGTTTGATGGGACAGCGTAGAGGGAGCTTTACTCTGTATCTAACCCATGCTGTACCTGCCCTGGGGGTGTTTGATGGGACAGTGTAGAGGGAGCTTTACTCTGTATCTAACCCGTGCTGTACCTGCCCCGGGAGTGTTTGATGGGACAGTGTAGAGGGAGCTTTACTCTGTATCTAACCCGTGCTGTACCTGCCCCGGGAGTGTTTGATGGGACAGTGTAGAGGGAGCTTTACTCTGTATCTAACCCGTGCTGTACCTGCCCCGGGAGTGTTTGATGGGACAGTGTAGAGGGAGCTTTACTCTGTATCTAACCCGTGCTGTACCTGCCCTGGGAGTGTTTGATGGGACAGTGTAGAGGGAGCTTTACTCTGTATCTAACCCGGTGCTGTACCTGCCCTGGGAGTGTTTGATGGGACAGTGCAGAGAAAGCTTTACTCTGTATCTAACCCGTGCTGTACCTGCCCTGGGAGTGTTTGATGGGACAGTGTAGAGGGAGCATTACTCTGTATCTAACCCGTGCTGTACCTGCCCTGGGAGTGTTTGATGGGACAGTGTAGAGGGAGCTTTACTCTGTATCTAACCCGTGCTGTACCTGCCCTGGGAGTGTTTGATGGGACAGTGTAGAGGGAACTTTACTCTGTATCTAACCCGTGCTGTACCTGCCCTGGGAGTGTTTGATGGGACAGTGTAGAGGGAGCTTTACTCTGTATCTAACCCGTGCTGTACCTGCCCTGGGAGTGTTTGATGGGACAGTGTAGAGGGAGCTTTACTCTGTATCTAACCCGTGCTGTACCTGCCCTGGGAGTGTTTGAGGGGACAGTGTAGAGGGAGCTTTACTCTGTATCTAACCCGTGCTGCACCAGCCCTGGGAGTGTTTGATGGGACAGTGTAGAGGGAGCTTTACTCTGTATCTAACCCATGCTGTACCTGCCCTGGGAGTGTTTGATGGGACAGAGTAGAGGGAGCTTTACTCTGTATCTAACCCATGCTGTACCTGCCCTGGGAGTGTTTGATGGGACAGTGTAGAGGGAGCTTTACTCTGTATCTAACCCATGCTGTACCTGCCCTGGGAGTGTTTGAGGGGACAGTGTAGAGGGAGCTTTACTCTGTATCTAACCCGTGCTGTACCTGCCCTGGGATTGTTTGATGGGACAGTGTGGAGGGAGCTTTACTCTGTATCTAACCCGTGCTGTACCTGCCCTGGGAGTGTTTGATGGGACAGTGTAGAGGGAGCTTTACTCTGTATCTAACCCATGCTGTACCTGCCCTGGGAGTGTTTGATGGGACAGAGTAGAGGGAGCTTTACTCTGTATCTAACCCATGCTGTACCTGCCCTGGGAGTGTTTGATGGGACAGAGTAGAGGGAGCACAGTGAGACTCACAGGGAGCTCAGCAGCACAGACGCCAGCCTTGAAAATCAGCCCAGGCAAGGCTCGCCAATTGGAGGAAGCATTACTCACCAGAGTAAATACAATCGCTGCGATCGCAGAATACAACATGTGAAGCCACGGAATCTGACAGAACACAAAGACATTGGATTATTCACAGCGTTCAACCTTCTTCGACAGCACCTCCCAAACTCACAACCTCTACCACCCATCACACTGGGAGTACTGTGCACAATTCCAGTCTCCATATCACACTGGGAGTACTGTGCACAGTTCTGGTCTCCATATCACACTGGGAGTACTGTGCACAGTTCCGGTCTCCATATCACACTGGGAATACTGTGCACAGTTCCGGTCTCCATATCACACTGGGAGTACTGTGCACAGTTCTGGTCTCCATATCACACTGGGAGTACTGTGCACAGTTCTAGTCTCCATAGTACACTGGGAATACTGTGCACAGTTCCAGTCTCCATATCACACTGGGAGTACTGTGCACAGTTCCGGTCTCCATATCACACTGGGAGTACTGTGCACAGTTCTGGTCTCCATATCACACTGGGAGTACTGTGCACAGTTCCGGTCTCCATATCACACTGGGAATACTGTGCACAGTTCCGGTCTCCATATCACACTGGGAGTACTGTGCACAGTTCCGGTCTCCATATCACACTGGGAATACTGTGCACAGTTCTGGTCTCCATATCACACTGGGAGTACTGTGCACAGTTCCGGTCTCCATATCACACTGGGAATACTGTGCACAGTTCCGGTCTCCATATCACACTGGGAATACTGTGCACAGTTCCGGTCTCCATATCACACTGGGAGTACTGTGCACAGTTCCGGTCTCCATATCACACTGGGAGTACTGTGCACAGTTCCGGTCTCCATATCACACTGGGAGTACTGTGCACAGTTCCGGTCTCCATATCACACTGGGAGTACTGTGCACAGTTCCGGTCTCCATATCACACTGGGAGTACTGTGCACAGTTCCGGTCTCCATATCACACTGGGAGTACTGTGCACAGTTCCGGTCTCCATATCACACTGGGAGTACTGTGCACAGTTCTAGTCTCCATAGTACACTGGGAATACTGTGCACAGTTCCAGTCTCCATATCACACTGGGAGTACTGTGCACAGTTCCGGTCTCCATATCACACTGGGAGTACTGTGCACAGTTCTGGTCTCCATATCACACTGGGAGTACTGTGCACAGTTCCGGTCTCCATATCACACTGGGAATACTGTGCACAGTTCCGGTCTCCATATCACACTGGGAGTACTGTGCACAGTTCCGGTCTCCATATCACACTGGGAATACTCTGCACAGTTCTGGTCTCCACATTACAAAAAGGATATAGAGGCCCTGGAGAAGGTGCAGGAAAGAATTTACTAGAATGATATCAGAACCGAGAGGTTACGCCTACCAGGAGAGACTGAATTGCATTTAAGGGGAAGCTAGATAAGCACATGAGGGAGAAAGGAATAGGATATATTGATGGGGTGCGATGAAGAGGGGTGGGAGGAGGCTCGTGTGGAGTATAATCACTGGCATGGAGCAGTTGGGCCGAATGGCCTGTTTCTGTGCTGTAAACACTGTGTAGAAGGACGAGGGCAGCAGGCGCATGGGAACACCACCACCTGCAACTTCCCCTCCCAGTCACACACCATCCTGACTTAGAAGTATATCGGCCGTTCCTTCATCGTCGCTGGGTCAAAATCCTGGAACTCCCTCCCTCACAGCACTGTGGGAGCACCTTCACCACACGGACTGCAGCGGTTCAAGGCGGCTCACCACCACCTTCTCGAGGGCAATTCGGGATGGGCAGTAAATGCCGGCCTTGCCAGCGATGCCCACATCCCGAGAATGAACTAAAACAAATTCAGAAGGTTGTGGACTCAAACCCTTCCCGGGGGGTGAAATAAAAAGGTGATTTCCTGTCCAGCTCGGTCTGCTCGCTCTTTCCCCTCTTCAGTTCCTTCCACCGCTCTCCTCACCCGCGGGAGCCGTCTGTTATTGGGGGGGGGGGGGGGGGCAGGGTGGGGGGGGGGTACAGTTCCACAGGCTCACTCCATCCGGCCTCACGCGGCCGGTCTCAATGAACAATGCGGGGCGGGGGGAGGGGGTGTGTAAGTGACAGCCGGCTATTTGACCACAGAAGGCATCGCGGCCGAGCCCCAATCCCACCCTCGCCCGGTGCTCACTCTTCCCAGTGGGAGTTCACCAGGCAGCGATCAGGTGCGGAGAACCCGCGGCCAAGGGCACTGAGGCCAATGGCGGCGCCTCAACAAACCTCTGGTGGAGATCAGCTGACCGAGCAAACAAGGGATGGAGAGTCTGGTCGCCCAGTACGGCCGTGAGCTGCACTCACCCACTGACGTCCCGGGGAGAGACAACCCTGTCAACAGCTTCCCCCAGAGCAGAGCTTCGCACGGGCTGTTTCTAACCTGCTCCCCCGTGATCACAAGCTGCTTTTGTACATTTACATCATCCATTAAACACTGGTCTCCCTCTCCCTCCCTCCCTCCATCCATTCCTTACTCTCCCTCCCTCCATCCCTTCCTCACCCTCCCTCCCTCCCGCCCTCACTCCCTCCCTCCATCCCTTCCTCACTGTCCCTCCTTCACTCCCTCCCTCCATCCCTCCCTCCCTCTCCCACCCTCCATCCCTCCCTCCCTCTCCCTCCCTCCATCCCTTCCTCACTCCCAATCTCCCTCCCTCCCTCACTGTCCCTCCCTCACTCCCTCCCTCCATCCCTTCCTCCCTTCCTCCATCCCTCCCTCCCTCCATCCCTCCCTCCCTCTCCCTCCCTCTCCCTCCCTCCATCCCTTCCTCACTCCCAATCTCCCTCCCTCCCTCACTGTCCCTCCCTCACTCCCTCCCTCCCTCCCTTCCTCCATCCCTCCCTCCCTCTCCCTCCCTCCATCCCTCCCTCCCTCTCCCTCCCTCCATCCCTCACTCCCAATCTCCCTCCCTCCCTCACTGTCCCTCCCTCACTCCCTCCCTCCATCCCTCCCTCCCTCTCCCTCCCTCCCTCCATCCCTTCCTCACTCCCAATCTCCCTCCCTCCCTCCCTCCATCCCTTCCTCACTGTCCCTCCCTCACTCCCTCCCTCCATCCCTTCCTCCATCCCTCCCTCCCTCACTCCCAATCTCCCTCCCTCCCTCTATCCCTTCCTCACTCTCCCTCCATCCCCTCACTCTCCCTCCCTCCCTCCATCCCTTCCTCACTCCCTCCCTCCATCCCTTCCTCACTCTCCCTCCCTCACTCCATCCCTTCCTCACTCTCCCTCACTTCCTCACTTTCCCTCCCTCCCTCAATCTCCCTCCTTCTCTCCCTCCCCCATACAATTCCTCAGATTTCGGTTCTCACTTCCGTTTCCCATATTATGACAGTGACTCCACTTCAAAAACTACTTCATTGGCTGTGAAGCGCTTTGGGACGTCCGGTGGTCGTGAAAGGTGTTGTGGAAATGAGAGTCTTTCTTTGGCGGGAATGTCGAGCTTTACTTACATATTTGAAGGAGAGAACGATGGTGACCACAATCCCCGAGACAAAGAGGCCGATCCCGAGAGCACAGAACAGGCCTCCGCAGGAAGTGAAATCCACCTGTCGGGGCAATCGCTGCGTTAATGCTTCGTACATCCCGACTCAGCCCAGCCCCCCGTCCCCCAGGGAGACCCCCCCCCCAAGACCCCCCCTCCCCCCCCGACTCAGCCCCCCCGTCCCCCAGGGAAACCCCCCCAGACCGAGACCCCCCCAGAGAGACCCCCCACCCACAAGAGGCCCCTCCCCCCCGCCCCCAGACCGAGACCCCGCCCAGACCGAGACCACCCCCCGACCGAGAGACCCTCCCCGAGAGACACTCCCCCCCCCCCCCCCCCCCCCACCAAAGACCTCCACCCCCATAAGGCCCGGCCCCCCCCCCGGTCCTGGTACCTTTGTCTGGAAGCAGAAGATGGTGACACAGAGACAGACCAAGGCGGTGATCCCGAGGCAGAGGAATACGGACTTGGTGCTGTAGTAACTGCGGAGAAAAGAGCCAAAGGTTAACGGCCCGCGGAGAACCAGGGCCCTTCACAGACCCCGAACTCGACGCCCGCGCCGAGCGCCCGACGTTAATCACGGCGAAGGTGGTCTCCGGGAATCGCGTCGCTCGCCTGAGGGGGTCTGGGAATAATTTTCCAGACTTTTTGCCCCCCCACTAATTGTCCAGAGTTTTAAAATCTGGTTTTTCGCCTCTCCCAGGAGATCACATGGCCGGGAGGTGGGGATTGTCTGTAATAATGAATCAAACAGCACAGGAGGAGGCCATTCGGCCATCGTGCCTGTGCCGGCTCTTTGAAAGAGCTCTCCAATTAATCCCACTCCCCCTGCTCTTTCCCCACAGCCCTGTGAATGTTTCCCTTCAAGTATTTATCCAATTCCCTTTTAAAAGTCACTATTGAATCTGCTTCCACCGCCCTTTCAGGCAGCACGTTCCAGATCACAACAACTTGCTGTGTAAAAAAACTGACGTAAGAAAACTACTGGGCACTTGGTCTAAGCGTTAAACAAAGCTTTAATCAACTGTTTTACAACATGGAGGTCTAGTTGTGTCCTTCACTAGTTCCTGTTAAGAATGTCCTGAGCAAGCTGGGCCCGTGCCCGAGTATTTATACTCTCCCTGGACAGCACCACCCGCAGGCCGGTCAGTATTATTTCCTAAGTCTTTCTTTCATGAATGGCCGATTCATGTCAAAAACATTTCTCCTCACCTCCCTCTGGTTCTTTTGCCAATTACCTTAAATCTGTGTCCTCTGGTTACCGACCTTTCAGCCATTGGAAACACTTTCTCTTTATTTACTCAAACAGAACCCCTCGTAATTTTGAACACCTCTATCAAATCTCCCCTTAACCTTCTCTGCTCCAAGGAGAACAACCCCAGCTTCTCCAGGTGTGGGACAGGCTGGACGGGACCAGTTGGTCTTTTCTTGCCCATCGTTTCCCGTATGTTCGGAGGCTCCAAGAGATTTGACATCAAACAATGAGTGCGGGGAACCAGATCTTTCCAGGAGCAGTACAAAAACGTTCCAATGAATAAAGTCGATGACAGCGATGAGGGGATCAGGTGGAGTTTGAGGCTTTTCTATTCACGGGGACCCATCGACCAGATATTTAACCACTGGTTATTTCCCCCTTGTTCGCTCTCCTCCCCTGTTGGCAGCAACACAGCTGGGCCTGCACTCCCTGGGCTTCCGATACCCCACTCCCTGGGGCTCCGATACCCCACCCCCTGGGCTTCCGATACCCCACCCTCTGGGCCTCCGATACCCCACCCCCTGGGCCTCCGATACCCCACTCCCTGGGGCTCCGATACCCCCACCCCCCTGGGCTTCCGATACCCCACCCTCTGGGCCTCCGATACCCCACTCCCTGGGCCCCCGATACCCCACTCCCTGGGCCTCCGATACCCCACTCCCTGGGCCTCCGATACCCCCACTCCCTGGGCCCCCGATACCCCACCCTCTGGGCCTCCGATACCCCACTCCCTGGGGCTCTGATACCCCCACCCCCTGGGCTTCCGATACCCGACTCCCTGGGCCCCCGATACCCCACCCTCTGGGCCCCCGATACCCCACCCCTGGGGCCTCTGATACCCCACTCCCTGGGCCTCCGATACCCCACTCCCTGTCCCTCCGATACCCCACTCCCTGGGGCCTCTGATACCCCACTCCCTGGGCCTCCGATACCCCACTCCCTGTCCCTCCGATACCCCACTCCCTGGGGCCTCTGATACCCCACTCCCTGGGCCTCCGATACCCCACTCCCTGGCCTCCGATACCCTACCCCCTGGGCCTCCGATACCCCACCCCCTGGGCCCTCCAATACCCAACTCCCTGGCCTCCGATACCCCACCCCCGGGGCTCTGATACCCCACTCCCAGTGCCTCCGATACCCCACCCCCTGGGGCCCTGATACCCCACCCCCCTGGGCCTCCGATACCCCACCCCCTGGGGCCTCCAATACCCCACTCCCTGGGGCTCCGATACCCCACCCCCGGGCCTCCGATACCCCCAACCCGCGGGCCTCCGATACCCCACCCCCGGGCCTCCGATACCCCACCCCCTGGGGCCTCCGATACCCCACTCCCTGGGGCCTCCGATACCCCACTCCCTGGCCTCCGATACCCCACCCCCGGGGCTCTGATACCCCACTCCCTGGGGCTCCGATACCCCACCCCCTGGGCCTCCGATACCCCACCCCCTGGGGCCTCCAATACCCCACTCCCTGGGGCTCCGATACCCCACCCCCGGGCCTCCGATACCCCACCCGCGGGCCTCCGATACCCCACCCCCTGGGGCTCCGATACCCCACCCCCCTGGGGCCTCCGATACCCCACCCCCTGGGGCCTCCGATACCCCACCCCCTGGGGCCTCCGATACCCCACCCCCTGGGGCCTCCGATACCCCACCCCCTGGGGCCTCCGATACCCCACCCCCTGGGGCCTCCGATACCCCACCCCCTGGGGCCTCCGATACCCCACCCCCTGGGGCTCCGATACCCCACCCCCTGGGGCCTCCAATACCCCACCCCCTGGGGCCTCCAATACCCCACCCCCTGGGGCCTCCAATACCCCACCCCCTGGGGCCTCCGATACCCCCACTCCCTGGGGCTCCGATACCCCACCCCCTGGGGCTCCGATACCCCCCACCCCCTGGGCCTCCGATACCCCATTCCCTCAGGCTCTGATACCCCACCCCCAGTGCCCCGTGTTCCCTGCGGGGGGGGGCTCAGGCTGTGACTCGGGGCTCCCGGGGTACGGCCGCAGTAGTGGCGAGCGGGCATCGGATAATTAGGTATCCCACGCCGCAGCTGTCCACACTGCTGCACTGGCATTAGAGGGGCTCGGCGCAAACTTAACATGCACGTGAGCCTACTGAGGGCATTCCACTGTGGAAGGCATCGCGCGCACACACTCGCCGCGCTCACACTCGCCGCGCTCACACTCACACTCCATACCTTGCAATTGTTCCAGTCAGATATGACATAGCCAACGTCTGCACGGAAAAAGAAGAAAATAAGATAAGGTATGAGTGAGATCCAGACCACAGGTGCCCGTACGGTGAGGGGGACGGTGAGGGGGGCGGTGAGGGGACGGTGAGGGGGGACGGTGAGGGGGGGCGGTGAGGGGGGGCGGTGAGGGGGGGCGGTGAGGGGGGGCGGTGAGGGGGGGCGGTGAGGGGGGGCGGTGAGGGGGGGCGGTGAGGGAGGGCGGTGAGGGGGGGGCGGTGAGGGGGGGCGGTGAGGGGGGGGCGGTGAGGGGGGGGCGGTGAGGGGGGGCGGTGAGGGGAGAGGTGAGGGGGACGGTGAGGGGGACGGTGAGGGGGACGGTAGTGCAGCGGTTCTGTTGCTGGGCTCGTAATCCAGAGAACGGGCAGCACGGTGGCATAGTGGTTAGCACTGTTGCCTCACAGCGCCAGGGACCCGGGTTCGAATCCGGCCTCGGGCGACTGTCTGTGTGGAGTTTGCACATTCTCCCCGTGTTTGCGTGGGTTTCCTCCGGGTGCTCCGGTTTCCTCCCACAGTCCAAAGATGTGCGAGTTAGGTTGATTGGCTATAATAAATTGACCCTTAGTGTTAGGGGGATTAAATACGTGGGGATAGGGTGGGATATGTGTTGGTGTAGGGGTTACGGGGATCGGGTGGGATATGTGTCGATGCAGGCTCGATGGGCCGAAATGGCCTCTATCTGCACTGTGGGGTTTCTGTGATTCTGTGAACACAAGTTCAAATCCCACCATGGAAATTTCAGAATTTGAATACAGTTAAAGAAATCTGGAACTCAAAAGCTGGTCACAGTATTAGTGAGCATGGATTGTCGTAAAAACCCAACTAGTTCACTATTGTCCTTTTGGGGAGGAACCAGCACTCCCTCAGTGCTGCCCCTCCGACAGTGCAGCGCTCCCTCAGTACTGCCCCTCCGACAGTGCGGTGCTCCCTCAGTAGTGCCCCTCCGACAGTGCGGCGCTCCCTCAGTACTGACCCTCCGGCTGCGCAGCGCTCCCTCAGTACTGCCCCTCCGACTGCGCAGCGCTCCCTCAGTACTGACCCTCCGACAGTGCAGCGCTCCCTCAGTACTGCCCCTCCGACAGTGCAGCGCTCCCTCAGTATGCCCCCTCCGACAGTGCAGCGCTCCCTCAGTACTGCCTCTCCGACAGTGCGGCGCTCCCTCAGTACTGCCCCTCCGACTGCGCAGCGCTCCTTCAGTACTGACCCTCCGACAGTGCAGCGCTCCCTCAGTACTGCCCCCTCCGACAGTGCGGCGCTCCCTCAGTACTGCCCCTCCGACAGTGCGGCGCTCCCTCAGTACTGCCCCTCCGACAGTGCAGCGCTCCCTCAGTACTGCCCCTCCGACAGTGCGGCGTTCCCTCAGTACTGCCCCTCCGACAGTGCGGCGCTCCCCCAGTACTGACCCTCCGACAGTGCAGCGCTCCCTCAGTACTGACCCTCCGACAGTGCAGCGCTCCCTCAGTACTGACCCTCCGACAGTGCAGCGCTCCCTCAGTACTGCCCCCTCCGACAGTGCGGCGTTCCCTCAGTACTGCCCCTCCGACAGTGCAGCACTCCCTCAGTACTGCCCCTCTGACAGTGCAGCTCTCCCTCAGTACTGACCCTCCGACTGCGCAGCGCTCCCTCAGTACTGCCCCTCCGACAGTGCAGCACTCCCTCAGTAACTGGCCCTCCGACAGTGCGGCGCTCCCTCAGTACTGACCCTCCGACAGTGCAGCGCTCCCTCAGTACTGCCCCTCCGACTGCGCAGCGCTCCCTCAGTACTGCCCTCCGACTGCGCAGCGCTCCCTCAGTACTGCCCCTCCGACAGTGCAGCGCTCCCTCAGTACTGCCCCTCCGACAGTGCGGCGTTCCCTCAGTACTGCCCCTCCGACTGCGCAGCGCTCCCTCAGTACTGTTCTGCAGTGTCAGTCTAGACTCTTTGTTCAAGTCTCTGGAGTGGGGCTTGAATCCACGACCTCCTGACCCAGTGGCGAGAGTGCTGCCCACTGAGCCACAGCTGACACACACAGTGCCTTTAATGTAGTAAAACGTCCCAGGGTGCTGCACAGGAGCGATTATCAAACCGAATTTGACACCGAGCCACGTAAGGAGATATTAGGACAAAAGCTTGCTCAAAGAGGTCGGTTTGAAGGAGCGTCTTAAAGGAGGAGAGCGAGGCAGAGAGGTTTAGGGAGGGGAATTCCAGAGCTTAGGGGCCTTGGCAGCTGAAGGCACGGCCGCCAATGGTGGAGCGGTTAAAATTGGGAATGTGTGTGGTAAACCACTGTTATACCTGTCTGTATGTGTATGTGTATTCCACTAGGTACAGGTCTGGACATGCCTCGGCTGACTCCTCCCACTATTCCAGGTATATAAGTGACTACCTCCCAGTCCCTTAGTATTCTGGACGGGTCGACCACTCGAGACTAGACCTTCATTCTTTAGTTAATAAAAGCCTGGTTGTTACTCGCTTAACCTCAGTCTTTTGAGTAATTGATGGCGCGTCAATTTTATTAACTAAAATTTTTATAATGGAGAAGATCCTCACACCAGCATGCCTGGACCTGGACAGTCGGGAAGCGGATGCTTCCACCAAGTTTGCTCACTGGCTCACGTGCTTCGAGGCATTCCTGACTGCCTCCACTGCGGTCGTAACGGATGCGAACAAACTGTCTGTCCTGATCTCTAAGGTGAACCACCGAGTGTACTCAGTCATCCGGGAAGCAACCTCGTACACAGCCGCCCTCCAGCTCCTCAAGACCCAGTACACGCGCCCTGTGAACGAAGTTTACGCCAGGCACCTCCTGGGGAGTCGCAAGCAACAACCTGGGGAATCGACTGAGGAATACCTCCAAGCACTGTCCGTGCTTGGCCGGGCCTGTGGGTGTAAGGCAGTAACGCCCACTAAGTACACGGAGGAACTGATCCGGGATGCCTTCGTAGCGGGCCACAGGTCCAACTACACCCGACAGCGACTGCTGGAGCAGAGTGACCTCACCCTCGACAAAGCCTCCGAAATCGCACTAACGCTGGACGCAGCCTACCGGGGCATGGATGCCTACTCCTCTGCACCGTGGACGCCGTGGGGAATGACAACCTGGGACACGGTAGGATAGCCCCATAGCAGCGTGCCACCCCAGCCACAGCCCAACAACTGCCCAACCACTGCAGCAGTGTCCCAAAGCCAGACAGCAGTATCCCAAGGCCAGAAATGCTACTTCTGTGGCCAGGCCAAACACCCCAGAGCGCGCTGCCCGGCGAAGAATGCGACCTGCTCGGGCTGCGGGAAAAAGGGACACTACGCTAGCGTCTGCAAGGCCAAAGCCACCCCGAACGCCAGCAGCGCCGCGTGCCGCCATCTTGGGCCCCCAACAGCGCCGTGTGTGGGCCGTGCGGGCCGCCATCTTGGGCCTCCCCAGCCATGTGCGAACCACCGCAGCAGCAGCCATCTTGGACGACTCCAGCCACATGGGAATCATGGACGCCGCCATCTTGGACACCAGCCGGGACACAGCAGGCCGCCAACCCCCCCCCCCCCATCTGATACCCGCAGCGACACACCGACCCCTACGCTGGCCTCTGTTACGCTGGACCAAACGAGACCGCACCAACTAGCTCGGTCCAAAATGGACGTTAAGGTAAACGGCCATGCAATAAACTGCCTTTTTGACTCCGGGAGCACAGAGAGCTTCATCCACCCCGACACGGTGCGGCGTTGCTCTCTCCCAGTCCTGCCTGCGCACCAGCCGATTTCTATGGCCGCCGAGTCCCAGTCAGCGGACATTGGCGGCTACTGCGTGGTGACACTAGTAGTAGACGGGACTGTGTTCAATAATTTTAAACTCCTGGTCCTGCCCCAACTTTGCACTGCCGTTCTACTGGGGTTGGATTTCCAGTGCCACCTCAAAAGCGTTACGATGGTGTACGGTGGCCCCCTCCCCCCACTCACAGTCCGCAGCCAGCAGCCTCCAAATTGCCCGCCGCGCACTAGATGCAACCTCTCCACACTCAGAGTCCCACCCCCCCCCACTGTTTGCTAACCTCACCCCCGACTGTAAGCCCATCGCCACAAAGAGCAGGCGATACAGTGCCGGGGACAGGGTTTTCATCAAAACCGAAGTGGAGCGGCTCCTGAAGGAGGGGATTATTGAGGGCAGCTCCAGCCCCTGGCGAGCCCAGGTTGTGGTCGTTAAGACCGGCGAGAAACGACGCCTGGTCATCGACTACAGCCAAACAATAAACCGCTACACCCTGCTGGACGCCTACCCACTCCCCCGCATAGCTGACATGGTCAACCAGATCGCGCAGTACCGTGTCTTTTCGACCATTGACCTGAAATCAGCGTACCACCAGCTCCCCATCCGCCCCGAAGACCGCCAGTATACTGCTTTTGAGGCAAACGGCCGCCTCTATCACTTCCTTAGGGTTCCCTTTGGCGTTACCAACGGGGTCTCCGTCTGCCAAAGGGAGATGGACCGGATGGTCGATCAAAACGCGCTGCAGGCCACTTTCCTTACCTAGACAATGTGACCATCTGCGGCCATGACTTGCAGGACCATGACGCAAACCTCGAGAAATTCCTCCGCACCGCCCAACTCCTGAACCTGACATATAACAAGGAGACGTGCATATTCCGCACAGACCGCCTCGCCATCCTTGGCTGTGTTGTGGAACACGGGGTCATCGGTCCCCGACCCGGACCGGATGCGTTCCCTTATGGAACTCCCACTGCCCCACTGCCTAAAAGCTCTGAAGAGGTGCCTAGGGTTTTTTTCCTACTACGCCCAGTGGGTCCCCTACTATGCAGACAAAGCCCGCCCGCTGATCAAGTCCACCTCTTTTCCCGTGACGGCAGAGGCCCGCTCGGCCTTCCACCGTATCAAGGAGGACATTGCCAAAGCCACCATGCACGCAGTGGACGAATCCATCCCCTTCCAGGTGGAAAGCGATGCGTCCGACTTCGCTCTGGCCGCCACCCTTAATCAGGCAGGGAGACCTGTGGCATTCTTCTCACGAACCCTCCAGGGCCCGGAGACCAGACACTCCGCGGTCGAGAAGGAGGCCCAGGCTATTGTGGAGGCTGTGCGTCATTGGAGGCAATACCTGGCCGGAAAACGATTTACCCTGCTCACTGACCAGCGTTCAGTTGCTTTTATGTTCAACAACAAGCAGAGGGGCAAAATCAAAAATGACAAGATCTTGAGGTGGAGAATCAAACTTTCCACCTACAATTACGAGATCTTGTACCGGCCTGGGAAGCTCAATGAACCCCCAGATGCCCTATCGCGTGGCACCTGCGCCAGCGCGCAGATCGATAGGCTGAGGGCCCTCCACAATGACCTCTGCCACCCGGGGGTCACCAGGTTCTTCCACTTCATCAAGGCCCGCAACCTGCCTTACTCCATCGAGGAGGTCAGGACCATGACCAAGAACTGCCAAGTCTGCGCTGAGTGCAAACCGCACTTTTATAGACCAGACAGAGCCCACCTGATAAAAGCCACTCGCCCTTTCGAACGCCTGAGCGTCGATTTTAAAGGGCCTCTCCCCTCCTCCGACCGCAATGTGTACTTCCTCAACATCATTGACGCGTACTCCCGTTTCCCGTTCGCTATCCCCTGCCCGGACATGACCAGTGCCACGGTCATTAAATGTCTGAACAGCCTCTTCACCTTGTTCGGTTTCCCCAGCTATATCCATAGCGACCGGGGCTCATCGTTTATGAGCGACGAACTCCGCCAGTACCTGCTCGCTAGGGGTATAGCCACAAGCAGGACCACCAGTTACAACCCCTGGGGGAACGGACAGGTGGAAAGAGAGAATGCAACAGTTTGGAAGGCCGCCCTACTAGCCTTAAAGTCTAGGGGCCTTCCGACCTCCCGCTGGCAGGAGGTGCTCCCCGATGCGCTCCACTCGATTCGGTCACTGCTCTGCACTGCCACCAATGCCACCCCCTCACGAGAAAATGTTTGTCTTCCCAAGGAAGTCCACATCGGGGACAGCGTTACCGCCATGGCTGACGTCCCCAGGCGGTACTACTGAGAAGACACGTGAGGACCAATAAAACGGACCCCCTGGTCGAGAGGGTCTACCTCCTCCACGCCAAACCCCAGTATGCTTACATTGCGTACCCGGATGGGCGGGAGGACACAGTCTCCATACGAGACCTCGCACCCTCGGGGACCGCTGTAACCCACTACCCATTACCACCCCCCCCCCACGACACCCTCGGGGACCGCTGTAACCCACTACCCATTACCACCCCCCCCCCCCCCCGATATCCAACCCCAGCAGCCGGCTCGCCTTGGACCGTCACCCACGAGGACTACACTCCAGTGCCCCAGCCTACACGGGACGCGACGCCGGAAGCCGCACCACCCCTGCCGTCGCCACGTCGATCACAGCGGCAGACAAGACCTCCGGAGAGACTCCAATACACGAACTTTTAAATACACTTCACCCCGCCGGATTCATTTTTAAACAAGGGGTGAATGTGGTAAACCACTGTTATACCTGTCTGTATGTGTATGTGTATTCCACTAGGTACAGGTCTGGACATGCCTCGGCTGACTCCTCCCACTATTCCAGGTATATAAGTGACTACCTCCCAGTCCCTTAGTGTTCTGGACGGGTCGACCACTCGAGACTAGACCTTCATTCTTTAGTTAATAAAAGCCTGGTTGTTACTCGCTTAACCTCAGTCTTTTGAGTAATTGATGGCGCATCAATGTGCAAGAGGCCAGAATTAGAGGAGCGCAGGGATCTCGGGGGAGTTGTGGGACTGAAGGAGGTTACAGAGATGGGAGGGGGGGGGGGGGGTGAGGCCATGGAGGGATTTGAAAACAAGGATGAGAATTTTAATATCAAGGCGTTACCGGACTGGGAGCTAATGTAGGTCAGCGAGCACATGGGAGATGGGTGAACGGGACTGGGTGTGAGTTAGGACATGGGGCAGTGAGCACAGGGGGTGATGGGTGAACGGGACTGGGTGTGAGTTAGGACACGGGGCAGCGAGCACAGCGGGTGATGGGTGAACGGGACTGGGTGTGAGTTAGGACACAGGGCAGTGAGCACAGGGGGTGATGGGTGAACGGGACTCGGTGCGAGTTAGGACACGGGGCAGTGAGCACAGGGGGTGATGGGTGAACGGGACTGGGTGTGAGTTAGGACACGGGGCAGTGAGCACAGGGGGTGATGGGTGAACGGGACTGGGTGTGAGTTAGGACACGGGGCAGTGAGCACAGGGGGTGATAGGTGAACGGGACTGGGTGTGAGTTAGGACACGGGGCAGTGAGCACAGGGGGTGATGGGAGAACGGGACTGGGTGTGAGTTAGGACACGGGGCAGTGAGCACAGGGGGTGATGGGTGAACGGGACTGGGTGTGAGTGAGGACACGGGGCAGTGAGCACAGGGGGTGAGGGGTGAACGGGACTGGGTGTGAGTTAGGACACGGGGCAGTGAGCACAGGGGGTGATGGGTGAACGGGACTGGGTGCGAGTTAGGACACGGGGCAGTGAGCACAGGGGGTGATGGGTGAACGGGACTGGGTGTGAGTTAGGACACGGGGCAGTGAGCACAGGGGGTGATGGGCAAACGGGACTGGGTGTGAGTTAGGACACGGGGCAGTGAGCACAGGGGGTTGAAGGGTGAACGGGATTGGGTGTGAGTTAGGACACGGGGCAGTGAGCACAGGGGGTGATGGGTGAACGGGACTGGGTGCAAGTTAGGACACGGGGCAGTGAGCACAGGGGGTGATGGGTGAACAGGACTGGGTGTGAGTTAGGACACGGGGCAGTGAGCACAGGGGGTGATGGGTGAACGGGACTTGGTGTGAGTTAGGACACGGGGCAGTGAGCACAGGGGGTGATGGGTGAACAGGACTGGGTGCGAGTTAGGACACGGGGCCGCCGAGTTTTGAATGAGCTCAAGTTTACGTAGGGTGGAAAGTGGGAGGCCGGCCAGGAGTGCATTGGAATAGTCGAGTCTGGAGGCAACAAAGGCCTGGATGAGGGTTTCAGCAGCGGATGAGCTGAGGCAGGGGTGGAGATGGAAGATGTTACGGAGGTGGGAGTAGGCGGTCATCTCAGAAGGGCCTTCCAGCGGTGTAGCAGCTATTTCCCAGGATAGAATGATACTTCGATACAGGGTCAGGGTTATGAAGGACAAGGGGAGAGCAGACATCAGGCCGAATGTCTCTGCGCAGAGGTTGATCCCAGCTGTAAGAGGTTGGCCGGATGGGGTCAGGACACTGGAATCATTGCAGAACGAGCAGGATACTGGAGTGGGGCAGACAGGAGGCTGATTTAAAAAATAAATTATAAAGAAATGTAACAAATACTTACAAAAACAGCCAGGAGGATCACATTCCAGGGAAATTTCCTCCTGCAGAAAACATGCGAGATAGAAAAAAAAAATACATTAATGATTTTTTCAAAGAGCCGGCACAGGCACGATGGGCCAAATGGCCTCCTTCTGTGCTGTATCCTTCGATGCTCCATAATGACCTGCTAAACGCTGCCCCAAGTGTGTCCTCCTCGCTTGGGAGATGAGGTGGAAGAGGACGGTACGGTTCCACAGGCGCCGACAGAGACAGGACTGCGCTCTCGTGACTCACCCCGTGGTCGAATAGCCCGTGCGCAAAGAACGGACGACGCCCGCTGAACGTACGTCAGTGAGAGTTGGCACCTTAAGGGGAGCCCCGGGGGGGGGGGGGGCGGTGTCGGCAGGGGGTGGGAGGGGGGAAGAGAGGGGAGGGGATGAGGGAAGGAGGGCAGCAGCTTAACAAGCAATGAGACGCTCTGTGTCGAGGAAGAGGCCCGCGCTGGCGGGAACAGCACGGGGACTCACCTGGGCCCTTCGCAGCAGACCAGGACAAGGTAGATCACGATGAACACACCACTAAAAAAAAACAAAATGGGAAACCGGTCAGTGTGACAGAACAGCAGGGCCAGGAACTCCCGAGATTCCCCTCGACTGGAATCCCCATTCCCCCCTGCCTTCCCCCACCTATCCCAAGCTCTCGATTCACAATCACTGCACCAACTTCAGATTGCCAAATCTGTTCTCGGGAGATCAAAAGCATTCTTATTTCGTCTCAATATCAAGCATCAACAACTTGCATTTATATAGCGCCTTTAACGTAGTAAAACGTCCCAAGGTGCTTCACAGGAGCGATTAGTGAACAAAATTTGACACCGAGCCACATAAGGAGATATTAGGACAGACAGAGGTTGGTTTCAGAGAGCATCTTAAAGGAGGAGAGGTGGGAGAGGTTTAGGGAGGGAATTCCAGAGGGCATCAAGGGATACGGAGCAAAGGCGGTAAATGGAATTGAGGCACTGATCTAATTGAATTGTGGAGCAGATACGAGGGGCTGAATGGCCTCCTCCGGGTCCTAGGTTCCAGAGCTTAGGGCCTAGGCGGCTGAAGGAATGACCACCAGTGGTTCACTGCTGTCCTTTAGTGGGGGGAGACCTGCCGTCCTTACCCCGTCTGGGCTTATATGTGACTCCAGTCCCACACTAACGGGGTTGACTCTTCACTGCCCTCTGCAGTGGTTACTCAGTTGTGTCAAACCACTACAATACCACACGGACTGCGGCAGCTCAAGACCAAGGCTCACCACCACCTTCTCGGGGCAACAAGGGATGGGTGATAAATGCCGGCCATGCCGGCGATGCTCACTTCCGGTGTGGGACAGTGGGATTAGTTTGGGATTGATACAGGGCCATGGGGAGAGAGCGGGACAGTGGGATAGAGTGCAGCATCGGCAGCGGCTGGAGGCGGAGCAGAGCGACTACAAAAGGCCCCAGAGGCTCAGGTAGGCCTCAGTGCGGCATCGGCTGGAGGCGGAGCAGAGCGGCAGAGCGACTACAAAAGGCCCCAGAGGCTCAGGTAGGCCTCAGTGCGGCATCGGCAGCGGCTGGAGGCGGAGCAGAGCGACTACAAGAGGCCCCAGAGGCTCAGGTAGGCGTACCAATCTCAGGCAAGGAGAGAGGTAAAAAGTATTTGAGGCGTGACGTCACCACAAAACAGGTAGGTGATTGGTTGGAGTGTTTCTCTCATTTTAAAACTTTAAGTCTGTGGTTTATAGTTTTTAAAGTTGCTGTGGTGTAGCGGGGACAGTTTGTAAACCAGGGCCCTTAAATATATCATTTAACTGTAGTGAAATTGGTGGGATTCATTTAATTTTAATTAATTAAAGGGTAAGTCATGGCAGGACAGCCCAGCCCCGTAGTGTGCTCCTCCTGCTCTATGTGGGAAATCAGGGATGCTTCCTGCGTCCCTGACGACCATGTGTGCGGGAAGTGTGTCCAGCTGCAGCTACTGACAGCCCGCATTGCGGCACTGGAGCTGCGGATGGATTCATTTTGGAGCATTCGCGATGCTGAGGACGTCGTGAGTATCACATATAGCGAGTTGGTCACACCGCAGGTAAAGGGTGTACAGGCAGGAAGGGAATGGGTGACCAGCAGGCAGAGTAAGAGGCGCAGGCAGGTAGTGCAGGAATCCCCTGCGGCCATCCCCCTCTCCAACAGATATACCACTTTGAATACTGTTGGGGGGGGATGACTCATCAGGGGAAGGCAGCAGCAGTCAACTTCCTGGCACCATGGGTGGCTCTGCTGCACAGGCTGGGAGGAAAAAGAGTGGAAGAGCTACAGTGATAGGGGACTCAATTGTAAGGGGAATAGATAGGCGTTTTTGGGGCCGCAATCGAGACTCCAGGATGGTGTGTTGCCTCCCTGGTGCAAGGGTCAAGGACGTCTCGGAGCGGCTGCAGAATATTTTGGAGGGGGAGGGTGAACAGCCAGTTGTCGTGGTGCACATAGGCACCAACGATATAGGTAAAAAACAGGATGAGGTCCGAAAAGCAGAATATAGGGAGTTAGGAGGTAAATTAAAAAATAGGACCTCAAAGGTAGTAATCTCAGGATTGCTACCAGTGCCACGTGCTAGTCAGAGTAGAAATAGGAGGATATTTCAAATGAATACGTGGCTAGAGGAATGGTGCAAGGAGGAGGGATTCAAATTCCTTGGACATTGGAACCGGTTCTGGGAGAGGTGGGACCAGTACAAACGGGAAGGTTTGCACCTGGGCAGGGCCGGGACCGATGTCCTAGGGGGAGTGTTTGCTAGTGCTGTTCGGGGGGGTTTAAACTAAAATGGCAGGAGGTTGGGAACCTGAGCAGGGAGACAGAGGAAAGGGAAACGGGGATAAATGCAAAAGATAGGAAGGAGAAAAACAAAAGTGGCAGTCAGAGAAATCAACGGTTTAAATCAAACGTGGCCACAGTAAATAATAATTCTAATAGGTCTAAGAGCGTTAAAAAAACAAGCCTGAAGGCTTTGTGTCTTAATGCGAGGAGCATTTGTAATAAGGTGGATGAATTGGCTGTGCAAATAGAGGTAAACGGATATGATTTGGATGGGATTACGGAAACGCGGCTCAAGGATGGCCAAGACTGGGAACTCAACATCCAGGGGTATTCAATATTCAGGAAAGATAGGCAAAAAAGAAAGGGAGGTGGGGTAGCATTACTGGTTAAAGAAGGGATTAATACAATTGTAATGAAGGATATTAGCTCTGATGACGTGGAATCTGTATGGGTAGAATTGAGAAATACTAAGGGGAAAAAAACATTAGTGGGAGTGGTATATAGACCTCCAAACAGTAAGGCGGAGGTTGGGGATGGCATTAAAAGGGAAATTAAAGAAGCGTGCAATAAGGGCACAGCAGTCATCATGGGTGACTTTAATCTACATATAGATTGGGCCAACCAAATTAGTAACAATACTGTGGAGGAGGAATTCCTGGAGTGTTTACGGGATGGTTTCCTGGACCAATATGTCGAGGAACCAACCAGAGATCAGGCCATCTTAGACTGGGTATTATGTAACGAGAAAGGATTAATTAGCAATCTTGTTGTACGAGGCCCCTTGGGTCAGAGCGATCATAATATGATCGAATTCTTCATTAAGATGGAGAATGAAGTAGTTGACTCAGAGACAAGGGTCCTCAATTTAAATAAAGGAAACTACGATGGTCTGAGGAGTGAGTTGGGTAGGATTGATTGGGGAATGGCACTCAAAGGGTTGACAGTGGATAAGCAATGGCAAACATTCAAAGACCGAATGGATGAGCTACAGAATTTGTTCATCCCAGTTTGGCATAAAAATAAAACAAAAAAGGTGACTCAACAGTGGCTAACAAGGGAAATTAGGGATAGCATAAGATCCAAGGAGAGGACATATAAATTGGCTAGAAAAAGCAATAATCCTGAGGATTGGGAGCAGTTTAGGAGTCAACAAAGGAGGACAAAGGGATTAATTAAGAAAGGGAAAATAGAATATGAGAGTAAGCTAGCAGGGAACATAAAAACTGACTGTAAAAACTTTTATAGATATGTGAAGAGAAAAAGATTGGTGAAGTCAAGCGTAGGTCCCTTACAGTCAGAATCAGGGGAATTTATAATGGGAAACAAGGAAATGGCAGACCAACTAAATACATACGTTGGTTCTGTCTTCACAAAGGAGGACACAAATAACCTCCCAGAGATGTCGGGTAACATAGGGTCTGATGAAAGGGAGGAACTGAAAGAAATCAGTATTTGTAGGGAAATGGTGTTAGGAAAATTGATGGGACTGAAGGCCGATAAATCCCCAGGGCCTGATGGTCTACATCCCAGGGTACTTAAGGAAGTGGCCCTAGAGATAGTAGATGCATTGCTGGTCATCTTCCAGAACTCGATAGACTCTGGAACAGTACCCATGGATTGGAGGGTAGCTAATGTTACCCCACTATTCAAAAAAGGTGGTAGAGAAAAAGCGGGGAATTATAGACCGGTAAGCCTGACATCGGTAGTGGGGAAAATGCTGGAGTCTATTATAATAGATGTAATAGCAGAGCACTTGGAAAGCAGTGACAGGATCGGACAAAGTCAACATGGATTTACAAAAGGTAAATCATGCTTGACTAATCTACTGGAATTTTTTGAGGATGTAACTGGTAAAATAGATAAGGGAGAACCAGTGGATGTGGTGTATTTGGACTTTCAGAAGGCTTTCGATAAGGTCCCTCATAAGAGATTAGCGTGCAAAATTAAGGCACATGGGATTGGGGGCAAGGTATTGACTTGGATAGAGAACTGGTTGGCGGACAGAAAGCAAAGAGTTGGAATAAACGGGTCGTTTTCCAAGTGGCAGGCAGTGACTAGTGGGGTACCGCAAGGATCGGTCCTAGGACCCCAGCTGTTCACAATATATATTAATGATCTGGACGAGGGAATTGGATGTAATATCTCCAAATTTGCAAACGACACAAAGCTGGGTGGGAGGGTAAGCTGTGAGGAGGATGTCGTGAAACTCCAGTACGATTTGGACAGGTTGGGTGATTGGGCAGAAACATGGCAAATGCACTATAATGTGGATAAATGTGAGGTTATCCACTTTGGTGGCAAAAACAGGAAGGCAGATTATTATTTGAATGGCAATAGATTGGGAGAAGGGGAAGTGCAAAGAGACCTGGGTGTTATTGTGCACCAGTCGCTGAAGGTAAGCATGCAGGTGCAGCAGGCGGTTAAGAAGGCAAATGGTATGTTGGCCTTCGTAGCAAGAGGGTTCGAGTATAGGAACAAGGATGTCTTGCTACAGTTGTACAGGGCCTTGGTGAGACCGCACCTTGAGTATTGTGTGCAGTTTTGCTCACCTTACCTGAGGAAGGACGTTCTTGCCATGGAGGGAGTGCAGCGAAGATTCACCAGGCTGATACCTGGGATGGCAAGAATGACATATGAGGAGAGATTGTGTCGATTGGGCTTATACTCACTGGAGTTTAGAAGATTGAGAGGGGATCTCATCGAAACCTATAAAATTCTGTCAGGTCTGGACAGACTAAATGCAGGAAGGATGTTTCTGATGGCCGGGGAGTCCAGAACCAGGGGTCATAGTCTAAGGATAAGGGGTAAGCCATTTAGGACTGAAATGAGGAGGAATTTCTTCACTCAGAGAGTGGTGAACCTGTGGAATTCTCTGCCACAGAGGGCGGTGGAGGCTAGTTCATTAAATATATTCAAGAAAGAGTTGTATATATTTCTTGAGGCTAAAGGGATCAAGGGATATGGGGAGAAGGCAGGGACAGGGGACTGAATTTGGATGATCAGCCATGATCTCATTGAATGGCGGAGCAGGCTCGAAGGGCCGAATGGCCTACTCCTGCTCCTATCTTCTATGTTTCTATGTTTCTATGTTTCCAGCGCCTTTCACAACCTCGAGACATCCCAAAGCGCTTTACTGCCATTGAAGGACTTTTTGAAGTGTGGTCACTGCTGTAATGTAGGAAACGTGGCAGCCAATTTGCGCACAGCAACATCCCACAAACAGCAATGAGATAAATGACCAGATCATCTGTTTTTCATTAAGCGATGTTGGTTGAGGGATAAATATTGTCCTGGACACCGGGGAGCACTCCCCCCCCAACCCAATCTGCGATTAAGTGGTCTTAAAGGGCATTTGATTCCACACTTTTGGTTTGTGCCTTTTCCTTTTTGTTTTCTCTCTCCCACACGGCAACTGTCTCTCACTCTGCCAGCGCATTTCACACTTCATCTACAGCCATTGTTTCTTTACCTGTCCTATTACTCTCTCGTCTCACCTTGAATATCTCTCAATGTCTCTTCTTTCATCCCCCCCCCAGGCTCGAAGGGCCGAATGGTCTACTCCTGCTCCTATCTTCTATGTTTCGATGATTAGTTTGGGATTGATACAGGGCTATGGGGAGAGAGCGGGGCAGTGGGATTAGTTTGGGATTGATACAGGGCGATGGGGAGAGAGCGGGGCAGTGGGATTGGGATTAGTTTGGGATTGATACAGGGCTATGGGGAGAGAGCGGGACAGTGGGATTAGTTTGGGATTGATACAAGGCTATGGGGAGAGAGCGGGACAGTGGGATTAGTTTGGGATTGATACAGGGCTATGGGGAGAGAGCGGGACAATGGGATTAGTTTGGAATTGATACAGGGCTATGGGGAGAGAGTGTGACAGTGGGATTAGTTTGGGATTGATACAAGGCTATGGGGAGAGAACGGGACAGTGGGATTAGTTTGGGATTGATACAAGGCTATGGGGAGAGAGCAGGACAGTGGGATTAGTTTGGGATTGATACAGGGCTATGGGGAGAAAGCGGGTGTGGTAAACCACTGTTGTTAGTATTGTTGTTCACCACTGTTGTTAGTACTGTTGTTCACTGTTAGTACTGTTGTTCACTCTTGCATATTGTTGTACTTGTCTGTGCATGCCTCAGCTGACTCCGCCCCTGGCTCCACCCTCATGGCTGGGTATAAAGGTCGCTGCTCAGAAGCCTCCGGCCCTTTTGGATACCAGGCAACCACAAGAGGCATGCTCTGTTCTTTGGTAATAAAAGCCTGTTTATTACTTTCTCAATCTCCAGTCTTTTGTAGCAATTGATAGTGCATCAATTTTATTACCAAAGTTAAATGTTGGCTGCGGATGCTGATCAACCGATGGCGCAAAACGCTGAGCAGCAGGCGCTGCTGCGAGCCCTCAGACCAACATGCCTGGACCTAGACCCCCAAGAAGCGGGTTCGTCGACTAAATTCGCACAATGGCTGCGTTGCTTTGAGGCGTATCTGGAAGCCTCGACCGTGACTCTTGATGAAAATAAACTGAAAATCCTGGCCTCGAAGGTGAGCCACCAAGCCTATACTTTAATCCAAGATGCGACGACCTACGCGGCGGCTATCGACCTACTGAAAGGGCAGTATGCACGCCCGGTTAACACGGTCTATGCCAGGCACCTTTTAAGATCTCGCAGACAGCAGCCCGGGGAATCGGTGGAAGCCTTCCTACGGGCACTGCGGGTACTCGGACGCGGCTGCGACTGCAAGGAAGTATCGGCCACGGCACATGCGGAGGGACTGATACGAGACGCTTTCGTTGCGGGTCTACGGTCCGACTACTCCCGGCAGAGGCTGCTGGAGAAGGGTGAAATAGACCTGACAAAGGCAGTGTCCCTCGCGCTCTCGCTCGACGCGGCCCACAGAAATATGGACGCTTTCTCCCCTCATCGCCCTGCGCCGTGGACGCCGCAATCTTGGGCCATGGGACCGCCACCTCCGACTGCTGCAGCGATGTCCAAGGCACAAAAATGCTATTTTTGTGGCCAAGCTAAACACCCTAGAGCACGCTGCCCCGCGAAGAATGCTACCTGCTCCGGCTGCGGGAAGAAAGGTCACTACGTTAGCGCCTGCAAAGGGAAGACCGCTAACGCCAGCAGCGCTGCGTGCGAACCGTGGGCGCAGCCATCTTGTCCGCCATCTTGGGCTCCCCCAGCCGCGTGGGGATCGGGACCGTGGGCGCTGCCATTTTGTCCGCCATCTTGGACGCCTCCGACTTCGATTACGGGGGACCCGGACTCCACCACCGCCTCATCGGACGACCGCATCGACACGCTTGAACATACGCTGGCTTCCGTGACGCTGGATCAATCTCTCCCGCATCAACTGTCCAGGTCCATGATGGACATTACGGTAAACGGCCGCGCCACTACCTGTCTTTTTGACAGCGGGAGCACGGAGCGTTTTATACACCCCGACACGGTGCGCAGTTACTCTCTCACGGTCCTGCCGACGCGTCATCGCATCTCTATGGCTTCCAAAGCCCAGTCAGCGGACGTCGGTGGCTACTGTATGGTGACTCTTTCAGTGCGGGGTACTGAATACAAAAATTTTAAACTTCTGGTCCTGCCCCATCTCTGCGCTGCCGTCCTACTGGGGTTGGATTTTCAGTGCCACCTTAAGAGTGTCACTTTAGCGTACGGTGGACCCCTCCCCCCTCTCACAGTCTGCAGCCAGCAGTTTTTAAATCGCCCGCCGCGCGCCATTTGCAGCCTCTCCACCCTTAAAGTCTCCCCCCCCTCCTTGTTCGCTAACCTCACCCGCGACTGTAAGCCCATCGCTACCAAAAGTAGGCGTTACAGTGCCGGGGATAGGGGTTTCATTAAATCCGAGGTAACGAGACTCCTGAAGGAAGGGATTATCGAGAGCAGCAATAGCCCATGGCGAGCACAAGTGGTGGTGGTGAAGGCTGGCGGCAAACAGCGCCTAGTTATTGACTACAGCCAGACGATCAACCGCTACACCCAGCTGGATGCATATCCACTCCCCCGCATATCTGACATGGTCAATCAGATAGCACAATACCGGGTGTTCTCGACGATTGATCTGAAGTCGGCATACCACCAGCTCCCCATCAGGGCTGAGGACCGCCAGTACACAGCTTTTGAAGCTGACGGTCGGCTCTATCACTTTCTCAGAGTTCCCTTCGGCGTCACCAACGGAGTTTCTGTCTTCCAACGGGAGATGGACCGGATGGTTGACCAGAACGCGCTCCAGGCCACTTTCCCATATCTAGACAACGTCACCATCTGCGGCCACGACCAGCAGGACCACGACGTTAATCTAGAGAAATTCCTCCGGACGGCCCAGCGGCTGAATCTCACATACAACAAAGACAAATGTATGTTTCGCACTTCGCGCCTTGCTATTCTTGGCTGCGTAGTGGAGAATGGAGTCATCGGCCCAGACCCCGATAGAATGCGCCCCCTTATGGAGCTCCCCCTCCCCCACTGCCAGAAAGCACTGAAGAGATGCCTGGGGTTTTTCTCTTACTATGCTCAGTGGGTGCCCAACTATGCGGATAAAGCCCGACCCCTCATCAAGTCCGCCTCCTTCCCCCTGACAGCAGAGGCCTGTGCAGCCTTCACTCTCATAAAAGGAGACATTGCGAAGGCCACAATGCACGCTGTGGATGAGTCCCTCCCTTTTCAAGTGGAGAGCGACGCATCCGACTTTGCCCTAGCTGCAACCCTTAACCAGGCGGGGAGACCCGTGGCCTTTTTCTCAAGGACCCTCCAGGGCCCCCGAGATTCGACACTCCTCTGTCGAAAAGGAGGCCCAGGCCATTGTGGAAGCCGTGCGACATTGGCGGCATTACCTGGCCGGAAAACGATTTACCCTGCTCACTGACCAGCGTTCAGTGGCTTTTATGTTTCATAATAAGCAGCGGGGCAAAATCAAGAATGACAAGATCTTAAGGTGGAGAATCGAACTCTCCACCTACAATTACGATATCTTGTACCGGCCCGGGAAACTCAATGAGCCCCCAGATGCCCTATCACGTGGTACGTGCGCCAACGCGCAGGTTGATAGACTACAGACCCTCCACAATGACCTCTGCCACCCGGGGGTCACCAGGTTCTTCCATTTTATCAAATCCCGTAACCTGCCCTACTCCATCGAGGAGGTCAGGACCATGACCTGCCAGATCTGTGCCGAGTGCAAGCCGCATTTTTATAGGCCAGACAGAGCGAGCCTGATCAAAGCCACGCGCCCCTTCGAGCGGCTGAGCATCGATTTTAAAGGGCCCCTCCCCTCCTCTGACCACAATGTGTACTTCCTCAATATAATTGATGAGTACTCCCGTTTCCCGTTTGCCATCCCTTGCTCGGACATGACCAGTACCACGGTCATTAAATGTCTGAATGACCTCTTCGCCTTGTTCGGTTTCCCTGGCTATATCCATAGCGACAGGGGCTCATCTTTTATGAGCGACGAACTTCGGCAGTACCTGCTCGCGAGAGGCATTGCTACAAGCAGGACCACCAGCTACAACCCCCGGGGTAACGGCCAGGTGGAAAGGGAGAATGCGACAGTCTGGAAGGCAGTCCTTTTAAACTTAAAATCTAAGGGCCTTCCGACCTCCCGCTGGCAGGAGGTCCTCCCTGCGGCGCTCCATTCCATTCAGTCGCTGCTCTGTACACCCACCAATGCCACTCCTCACGAGAGAATGTTCTCCTTCCCCAGGAAGTCCACGTCGGGGATTTCGCTACCAACATGGCTGACTTCTCCAGGTCCCGTCCTACTGCGGAAGCACGTGAGGACCCATAAGATGGACCCCCTGGTCGAGAGGGTGAGCCTCCTCCACGCCAACCCGCAGTATGCTTACGTGGTGTACCCGGACGGGCGGGAGGACACAGTCTCCATTCGAGACCTCGCACCTGCGGGTGCTCCTGAAACAGCCTCTTCGCCACCCACCGCTACTCCTGCCTACCCCCAGGACACAGTCCCCGCACGAGACCTCGCACCTTCGGGTGCCTCTGAGAGACCACCATCGCTACCTCCCATTACCCATGCTCTGACCCCTGTAGACGGCATGCAGCAGCCCCAGGGTCCGCCACCTGCTACACCTCCTCTGAACGAGACACCGGGTTCAACGTTGGATGCTGCACCATCACTGCCGCTGCTGCGACGCTCAGGACGGCTTACAAGGCCTCCTGATAGACTTCAGTACACAAATTTTTAGTGCACTTCACCCCGCCGGACTCAATTCTAAACAAGGGGTGAATGTGGTAAACCACTGTTGTTAGTATTGTTGTTCACCACTGTTGTTAGTACTGTTGTTCACTGTTAGTACTGTTGTTCACTCTTGCATATTGTTGTACTTGTCTGTGCATGCCTCAGCTGACTCCGCCCCTGGCTCCACCCTCATGGCTGGGTATAAAGGTCGCTGCTCAGAAGCCTCCGGCCCTTTTGGATACCAGGCAACCACAAGAGGCATGCTCTGTTCTTTGGTAATAAAAGCCTGTTTATTACTTTCTCAATCTCCAGTCTTTTGTAGCAATTGATATCCCACTGCCCCGCTGATGCACTAAGTTTGGGGATTGATACAGGGCTATGGGGAGAGAGCGGGGCAGTGGGATTAGTTTGGGATTGATACAGGGCTATGGGGAGAGAGCGGGACAGTGGGATTAATTTGGGATTGATACAGGGCTATGGGGAGAAAGCAGGGCAGTGGGATTAATTTGGGATTGATACAGGGCTATGGGGAGAGAGCGGGATTAGTTTGGGATCAATATAAGGCTATGGGGAGAGAGCGGGGCAGAAGCATTAGCTTGGGATTGATACAGGGCTATGGGGAGAGAGCAGGGTAGAGGGATTAGTTTGGAATTGATACAGGGCTATGGGGAGAGAGCGGGACAGTGGGATTAGGATAGGATTGATACAGGGCTATGGGGAGAGAGTGGGATTAGTTTGGGATTAACACAGGGCTATGGGGAGAAAGCGGGGCAGTGGGATTAGTTTGGGATTGATACAGGGCTATGGGGAGAGAGCGGGGCAGTGGGATTAGTTCGGGATTGATACAGGGCTATGGGGAGAGAGCGGGGCAGTGGGATTAGTTCGGGATTGATACAGGGCTATGGGGAGAGAGCGGGGCAGTGGGATTAGTTTGGGATTGATACAGGGCTATGGGGAGAGAGTGGGGCAGTGGGATTAGTTTGGGATTGATACAAGGCTATGGGGAGAGAGAGGGACAGTGGGATTAGTTTGGGATTGATACAGGGCTTTGGGGAGAGAGCAGGGCAGTGGGATTAGTTTGGGATTGATACAGGGCGATGGGGAGAGAGCGGGACAGTGGGATTAGTTTGGGATTGATAAAGGGCTATGGGGAGAGAGCGGGACAGTGGGATTAGTTTGGGATTGATACAAGGCTATGCGGAGAGAGCGGGACAGTGGGATTAGTTTGGGATTGATACAGGGCTATGGGGAGAGAGCAGGGTAGAGGGATTAGTTTGGAATTGATACAGGGCTATGGGGAGAGAGCGGGATTAGTTTGGGATTAACACAGGGCTATGGGGAGAGAGCGGGGCAGTGGGATTAGTTTGGGATTGATACAGGGCTATGGGGAGAGAGCGGGGCAGTGGGATTAGTTTGGGATTGATACAGGGCTGTGATGAGAGAGCGGGGCAGTGGGATTAGTTTGGGATTAATACAGGGCTATGGGGAGAGAGTGGGGCAGTGGGATTAGTTTGGGATTGATACAAGGCTATGGAGAGCGAGCGGGACAGTGGGATTAGTTTGGGATTGATACAGGGCTATGGGGAGAAAGCGGGGCAGTGGGATTAGTTCGGGATTGATACAGGGCTATGGGGAGAGAGCGGGGCAGTGGGATTAGTTTGGGATTGATACAGGGCTATGGGGAGAGAGTGGGGCAGTGGGATTAGTTTGGGATTGATACAAGGCTATGGGTAGAGAGCGGGGCAGTGGGATTAGTTTGGGATTGATACAGGGCTATGGGGAGAGAGCGGGGCAGTGGGATTAGTTTGGGATTGATACAGGGCTGTGATGAGAGAGCGGGGCAGTGGGATTAGTTTGGGATTAATACAGGGCTATGGGGAGAGAGTGGGGCAGTGGGATTAGTTTGGGATTGATACAAGGCTATGGAGAGCGAGCGGGACAGTGGGATTAGTTTGGGATTGATACAGGGCTATGGGGAGAAAGCGGGGCAGTGGGATTAGTTCGGGATTGATACAGGGCTATGGGGAGAGAGCGGGGCAGTGGGATTAGTTTGGGATTGATACAGGGCTATGGGGAGAGAGTGGGGCAGTGGGATTAGTTTGGGATTGATACAAGGCTATGGGTAGAGAGCGGGACAGTGGGATTAGTTTGGGATTGATACAGGGCTATGGGGAGAGAGCGGGACAGTGGGATTAGTTTGGGATTGATACAGGGCTATGGGGAGAGAGTGGGACAGTGGGATTAGTTTGGGATTGATACAAGGCTATGGGGAGAGAGCGGGACAGTGGGATTAGTTTGGGATTGATACAGGGCTATGGGGAGAGAGCGGGACAGTGGGATTAGTTTGGGATTGATACAGGGCTATGGGGAGAGAGCAGGGCAGTGGGATTAGTTTGGGATTGATACAGGGCGATGGGGAGAGAGCGGGACAGTGGGATTAGTTTGGGATTGATAAAGGGCTATGGGGAGAGAGCAGGGCAGTGGGATTAGTTTGGGATTGATACAGGGCGATGGGGAGAGAGCGGGACAGTGGGATTAGTTTGGGATTGATAAAGGGCTATGGGGAGAGAGCGGGACAGTGGGATTAGTTTGGGATTGATACAAGGCTATGCGGAGAGAGCGGGACAGTGGGATTAGTTTGGGATTGATACAGGGCTATGGGGAGAGAGCAGGGTAGAGGGATTAGTTTGGAATTGATACAGGGCTATGGGGAGAGAGCGGGATTAGTTTGGGATTAACACAGGGCTATGGGGAGAGAGCGGGGCAGTGGGATTAGTTTGGGATTGATACAGGGCTATTGGGAGAGAGCGGGGCAGTGGGATTAGTTTGGGATTGATACAGGGCTATGGGGAGAGAGCGGGGCAGTGGGATTAGTTTGGGATTGATACAGGGCTGTGATGAGAGAGCGGGGCAGTGGGATTAGTTTGGGATTAATACAGGGCTATGGGGAGAGAGTGGGGCAGTGGGATTAGTTTGGGATTGATACAAGGCTATGGAGAGCGAGCGGGACAGTGGGATTAGTTTGGGATTGATACAGGGCTATGGGGAGAGACTGAGACAGTGGGATTAGTTTTGGGATTGATACAAGGCGATGGGGAGAGAGCAGGACAGTGGGATTAGTTTGGGATTGATACAGGGCTATGGGGAGAGAGTGGGACAGTGGGATTAGTTTGGGATTGATACAAGGCTATGGGGAGAGAGCGGGACAGTGGGATTAGTTTGGGATTGATACAGGGCTATGGGGAGAGAGCGGGACAGTGGGATTAGTTTGGGATTGATACAGAGCTATGGGGAGAGAGTGGGGCAGTGGGATTAGTTTGGGATTGATACAAGACTATGGGGAGAGAGCGCGACAGTGGGATTAGTTTGGGATTGATACAAGGCTATGGGGAGAGAGCAGGACAGTGGGATTAGTTTGGGATTGATACAGGGCGATGGGGAGAGAGTGGGGCAGTGGGATTAGTTTGGGGATTGATACAGGGCTATGGGGCGAGAGCGGGGCAGTGGGATTAGTTTGGGATTGATACAGGGCTATGGGGGAGAGCGGGGCAGTGGGATTAGTTTGGGATTGATACAGGGCTATGGGGAGAGAGTGGGGCAGTGGGATTAGTTTGGGATTGATACAGGGCTATGGGGGGAGAGCGGGGCAGTGGGATTAGTTTGGGATTGATACAGGGCTATGGGGAGAGAGCGGGGCAGTGGGATTAGTTTGGGATTGATACAGGGTTATGGGGAGAGAGTGGGGCAGTGGGATTAGTTTGGGATTGATACAGGACTATGGGGAGAGAGTGGGACAGTGGGATTAGTTTGGGATTGATACAGGGCTATGGGGAGAGAGCAGGGCAGCGGGATTAGTTTGGGATTGATACAGGGCTAATGGGAGAGAGCGGGATTAGTTTGGGATTGATACTGGGCTATGGGGAGAGAGCTGGGCAGTGGGATTAGTTTGGGATTGATACAGGGCTATGGGGAGAGAGCGGGGCCGTGGGATTAGTTTGGGATTGATAGAGGGCGATGGGGAGAGAGTGGGGCAGTGGGATTAGTTTGGGATTGATAGAGGGCGATGGGGAGAGAGCAGGGCAGTGGGATTAGTTTGGGATTGATGCAGGGCTATGGAGAGAGAGCGGGGCAGTGGGATTAGTTTGGGATTGATACAGGGCTATGGAGAGAGAGCGGGGCAGTGGGTTTAGTTTGGGATTGATACAGGGCGATGGGGATTAATATACGATGGGCTGAATTGCCTCCTTCTGTGCTGGAAACTTCTACTCACTGAAAAGAAAAGCAGGAATGAAGATCAGGAATATGAAGAGGTTCAGAAACAATTCAAAAAAATTAGGAAAGCAAAGACAAACTGCAAAATTACATCATCAAGGACTATAAAAAGAAACAGTTACGTATTCTACAGACACAAATACAAGAAAAATCAGGATAGGGGCACAGAGACACAAATGATGAAATGTGATGCAGGTTAATAAGGCCAATAAAAAAGCAAACCAAGCACTGAGGTTTATATCTACAGGGATTGAATTGAAAAGCAGGGAAGTGATGTTAAACTTATATCGAACCTTGGTTAGACCACACTGGGAGTTACTGTGCACAGTTGTGGTCGCCATATTATAAAAAGGATAGAGGCACTGGAGAGGGTGCAGAGAAGATTTACACGGATGATATCAGAACTGAAAGGTTCTAACTATCAGGAAAAACTGAACAGGCTGGGGCTCTATTCTCTAGAAAAGAGAGGGCTGAGGGGTGACCTGATCGAGGTCTTCAATGTTATGAAAGGGTTCAATAGGATGTTTCCACTTACATAGAAACATAGAAACTCGGAGCAGGAGTAGGCCATTCGGCCCTTCGAGCCTGCTCCGCCATTCAACGAGATCATGGCTGATCATCCAAACCCTAGCACCCGATCCCTACACCGACAGCCATCCCACCCAAGCCCTATCCCCATAACCCCGTAACCCCACATATTTAATCCCCCCTAACACTATGGGCCAATTTTTATCATGGCCAATCAACCTAACCCGCACATCTTTGGACTGTGGGAGGAAACCGGAGCACCCGGAGGAAACCCACGCAAACACGGGGAGAGTGTGCAAACTCCACACAGACAGTCACCCGAGGCCGGATTTGAACCCGGGTCCCTGGCGCTGTGAGGCAACAGTGCTAACCACTAGGGGACCATAAATATAAGATGGTGTAACGGTTCGTGTAGATCGCCACTAAATAAGAGAGTTTGACTTCGACGAACTATAAATAAGTTGTTTATTTACAGGAACAGACTAATTACATCAGGTAAGATGGCAGACTGTAGGAGCACCGTGGTGTAAACATAGAAACATAGAGATAGGAACAGGAGTAGGCCATTCGGCCCTTCGAGCCTGCTCCGCCATTCAATGAGATCATGGCTGATCTTCGTCTGAGATCATAGCTGATCTTACCAGTTCAGTACCCCGTCCCCGCCTTTTCTCCGTAACCCTTAATCCCCTTAGCCTTCAGAAATATATCCAATTCTCTCTTGAAAATATTTATTGAATTAGCCTTCACAGCCCTCTGTGGCAGGGAATTCCACAGGCTCACCACTCTTTGAGTGAAGAAATTCTTCCTCATCTCTGTTCTAAATGATTTGCCCGCTATTTTTAGACTGTGGCCCCTGGTTCTGTGCTCCCCGGCCATTGGAAACATTCTCTCTGAATTCAGCCTGTCCAGGCCTGCCATAATTTTATATGTTTCGATGAGATCCCCTCTCAATCTTCTAAACTCCAGTGAGTACAAGCCCAAACTATTTAATCTCTCTTCGTAGGTCATTCCCGCCATTCCAGGTATCAGCCTGGTGAATCGCCGTTGCACTCTTTCCATGGCAAGAACATCCTTCCGCAGATGGGGCGACCAAAACTGTACACAATACTCCAGATGCGGTCTCACCAGCACCTTGTACAGCTGTAGTAAGGTATCCCTATTCCTATACTCGAACCCCCTTGATATGAAGGCCAACATACCATTTGCCTTCTTAATCGCCTGTTGCACCTGCATGCTCTCCTTCAGTGACTGGTGCACAAGAACACCCAGGTCCCTCTGCACTTCCCCATCTCCCAATCTATTGCCATTTAGATAATAATCTACCCTCCTGTTTTTACCCCCAAAGTGGATAACCTCGCATTTATCCACATTATAGTGCATCTGCCACGTATCCGCCCATTCCCCCAACCTGTCCAAATCGCACTGTAGCCTCCTGACATCCTCATCAGAGCCCACCCCTCCTCCTAGTTTAGTGTCGTCAGCGAATTTGGAAATATTGCATCCAATTCCCTGATCCAGATCATTTATATATATTGTGAACAGCTGGGGTCCCAGGACAGATCCTTGCGGCACCCCGCTGGTCACTGCCTGCCACTCCGAAAACGAGCCGTTTATTCCAACTCTCTGTTTTCTATCCGCCAGCCAGTTCTCTATCCACGTTAATACTTTGCCCCCAATCCCATGAGCCTTAATTTTGCATGATAATCTTTTGTGTGGAACCTTATCGAAGGCTTTCTGGAAGTCAAGGTACACCACATCCACTGGCTCTCCCCCATCTATTTTACCAGTTACTTCCTCAAAAAATTCCAGCAGATTAGTCAAACACGATTTACCCTTTGTAAATCCATGTTGACTCTGTCCGATCCTTTCCCCATTTGTCAAGTGCTCCGCTATTTTATCCTTAATAATGGACTCTAGCATTTTGCCCACAACCGATGTAAGGCTTACTGGTCTATAATTCCCTGCTTTCTCTCTACCCCCCTTTTTAAATATTGGGGTAACATTAGCTACCCTCCAATCCACGGGTACTGTTCCCGAGTCAATGGAGTTCCGGAAGATGATCCTTAGAGCATCTGCTATCTCCAGGGCCACCTCCTTAAGTACCCTAGGATGTAGTTTATCAGGCCCCGGGGATTTGTCGGCCTTCAGTCCCCTCAACTTACCCAACACCATATCCCTAGAGATACTAATTTCTGTCAGCTCCTCCCTCTCATTAGTCCCTATGTTTGCCGATATTCCTGGGAGGTTATTTGTGTCCTCCTTTGTGAATACAGAACCAAAGTATGAGTTTAATTGGTCTGCCATTTCCTTATTCTCCATTATATATTCTCCCGAATCGGACTGCAAGGGACCGACTTGGGATTTTACCAGTCTTTTCCTCCTGATATACCGATAAAAGCTTTTGCAGTCTGTCTTTATGTTTGCTGCAAGTTTACTTTCGTATTCTATTTTCCCCTTCCTGATTAATCCCTTTGTCCTCTTTTGCTGTATCCTGTACTGCCCCCAATCTTCCGGTCTGGTGCTTTTTTTTGCCAGTTGATATGCCCTTTTTTTTTATTTTATGCTGTCCCTAATTTCCCTCGTTATCCACGGTTGAGTCACCTTTTTAGGTTTATTTTTATGCCAAACCGGTATAAACATGTTCTGGAATTCTTCCATTCTATCTTTGAATGCTTGCCATTGTCTCTCCACTGTCAATCCCCCCAGAAACACCACCCAATCAATCTTACCCAATTCCCGTCTCATACCCTCGTAATTCCCTTTAAGTTCTGGACCTTAGTCTCTGATTCAATTTCCTCACTCTCCATCTCGACTGAGAGCTCGATCATATTATGATCGCTCTGACCCAAGGGGCCTCGTACAAGAAGATTGCTGATAAGTCCCTTCTCATTGCACAATACCCAGTCTAAAATGGCCTGATCTCGAGTCGGCTCCTCGACATATTGGTCCAGATAACCGTCCCGAAAACATTCCAGGAATTCCTCCTCCTCAGAATTTTTACTAATTTGGGTAGTCCAATCAATATGTAAATTAAAGTCACCCATGATGACAGCTGTGCTCTTATCGCACGCTTCTCTAATTTCCCTTTTTATGCCTTCCCTCACCCAGCGGGGACTCCACGAGGACTGAGTTCGCAGTCCTGTGGGGAGCGTGATGACGTCATCACGCTCTGCTGTGTGTTCCCGCGCTTTGGGCGTCACGTGACCGCGTCGTGACGTCAGCATGTTCGCGTGCGCTTAGGCGGTCACGTGACCTGCGCCGTTGCATCGGTGCATCTCCCCGGTACGGAGGCTGGCCGTTGAGGCTGAGGTCGCGAGGCCAGGCTGTGCCGGTGCTTGCCGCGGGAGCGGGAGATCGCGTCGCTCCCGTCGGCTGGCCGATGCGGCCGAAGTCGCGGTAGGCCGGGCTGTGCCGGCGGCCGTCTTGGAAGACCGAGTCGGGCCGGCGGCCGGCGCGCATGCGTCACGTGATGCGTGACGTCAGCGCGTTAGGTCGCCTCTTAAAGGGGCAACGGCCCAACAGGTAAGTTAAAGGGTCAACAGCCCCAACAGGTAAGTTATACATACATAAGTAAGTTAAGTTAAAGGGAATTATGTATCTCAATGTAAGGGACAACCAGTGGTACCGCCACAATGGTCACTAATAAATCCAATAGGAAATTGAGGAGAAATTCTTTACCCGGAGAGCGGTGAGAATGGGGAACTCGCTCCCACAGGGAGTGGTTGAGGTGAATAGCAGAGATACATTTAAGGGGAAGCTCAATAAACACATGAGGTAGAAAGGAATAGAAGGATATGTTGACAGGGTGAGATGGAGAGGGGTGGGAGGAGGCTCAGCACGGACCAGTTGGGCCGAATGGCCTGTTTCTGTGCTGTAATTTCGATGACTCTCTACGAGCTAGTAGATTTGAGGTGGGTTTTGTACTTACTATGCTGCCCAGTACACTGCGGAGTTTGCTCGTACGAACTGCTGGACTGGAGCGCTGTGAGAGAACAAACAGTCATCACCTTTCAGAGAATGTACGGTCCAGCACAATATTTTTTTTAAAAATCACTGAAAAGGAAACTTAAAATTATATATAAAAAAAACATTTCTCCACCCCCGCCCCCCCCCCCACCTTGTGGAGGCGCTGACTCGCGCCGGCGCTGACTCGCGCCAGACGACCAGGTTTAACGGGCACCAACTGCTCTCTGGTATCTTGCCCAAGTGTCCTTTCTTCATGTGTGAGCGAGGACGATAAGCGCTGGCAGGCAATTCGACACAGCAGGGCAGCACATTCACCATGCGTCACTGGATCACAAGCAGCAACAGGCTGCATCCTCCCCACACTGTAACCCAGAGAACTGAGGCCAGTTATAGCGGAGACCAATAGGATAGAATGAGAGAGAGATATATACATATAGACAGGGGGGGGGGGTGGGTGGTGGGGGGGACGAGGGAGAGAGAGAGAGAGACGGGGGGGAAAGAGAGAGACGGGGGGGGAAAGAGAGAGACGGGGGGAAAGAGAGAGACGGGGGGAAAGAGAGAGACGGGGGGAAAGAGAGAGACGGGGGGAAAGAGAGAGACGGGGGGGAAAGAGAGAGACGGGGGAAGGGGAGACAGAGAGAAATAGACAGAGCGAGAAATAGAGATAACACATTCCCTCAATGGTTCATTTGATAAGTCCATAGCCCCTGTGCGAAGCTGAGTGGGACAGAGACAGAAGATCCTCAGGTTCCAGCCCCGCTCTGCAGTAAGGGCCACAGGGGGAGCACTACAGTTACCCTTTGGTTAGGGAGCCGGAAATGTAATCAAAAAATCAGCCTGGGTTTATTCTCCAGATCAGTCACCTCTGCTGGAAATAGCATGTTGTAACGTAGGAAACACGTGTGCACAGCAAGATCCCACAAACAGCAATGTGATGATGACCAGATAATCTGTTTAATGATGCTGGCTGATGGATAAACATTGGCCCAGGACACCGGGGATAATTCCCTTTGCTCTTCTTCGAAATAGTGGCCGTGGGATCTTTTACCTCCACCCGAGAGAGCAGACGGGGCCTCGGTTTAACATCTCTTCGGAAAGACAGCACCTCAGACACTGCAGCGCTCCCTCAGCACCGCACTGGGAGTGTGGGCCCAGATTTTGTACTCTAGTCTCTGGAGTGGGTCTTGAACCCACAACCTCCTGACTCAGAGGCGCGAGAGAAGATTTGTTCTCTGGATAAAGATTAGTGGAACTTCAAACATGTCTACAAAGTGCACGGGGGAAATGGCAGCGAGGGCTGGAGGGGGTTCGGTTGTGATGCCAACACCCTCAGTCATGACGAAAGGGTGAGGAGACTGCAGGAGAGCGAAAGGCAACAGACTAAAAACTCCAGGGATCGCACCCGACCCGCTTCAGCTTACCAGAAAGTGAAGATGGCAACAATACCGAACGTCACAGTCAGCTGCACCGTAAGGATCATGTACACCTGCGGAGAGAAAGCGTGAGAGAGAGAGAGAGAGCTCACGTTAACGGACGCACACCAGACATTATGCGCGAGCCGGCCGCAATTCACGCTGCTGATTGACTCGGAGGCAGTGGAGATGTGCAGCACCGTCACCGTCCCATACACAGGCCAGCGGAGCGCAACTACGGTCCAGCGGACAGTCTTGGACCAGACTTACGGCCCGTGATGCCGCGGAGGTAAGCGGGCGGGTTAGGCCCAACAAGCCCTGGTTACATCAACCCCACCCACCTTCTCCCCAAATCCCCAACCCCACCCACCCACCTTCTCCCCATATCCCCAGCCCCACCTACCCACCTTCTCCCCATACCCCCAGCCCCACCCACCTTCTCCCCAAATCCCCAACCCCACCCACCCACCTTCTCCCCATATCCCCAGCCCCACCGACCCACCTTCTCCCCATACCCCCAGCCCCACCCACCCACCTTCTCCCCATACCCCCAGCCCCACCTACCCACCTTCTCCCCATACCCCCACCCACCCACCTTCTCCCCATATCCCCAGCCCCACCTACCCACCTTCTCCCCATACCCCCAGCCCCACCCACCCACCTTCTCCCCATACCCCCAGCCCCACCTACCCACCTTCTCCCCATACCCCCAGCCCCACCCACCCACCTTCTCCCCATACCCCCAGCCCCACCTACCCACCTTCTCCCCATACCCCCAGCCCCACCCACCCACCTTCTCCCCATACCCCCACCTACCCACCTTCTCCCCAAATCCCCAACCCCACCCACCCACCTTCTCCCCAAATCCCCAACCCCACCCACCCACCTTCTCCCCATACCCCCAGCCCCACCTACCCACCTTCTTCCCATATCCCCAGCCCCACCCACCCACCTTCTCCCCATATCACCAACCCACCTTCTCCCCATATCCCCAACCCCACCTACCCACCTTCTCCCCATACCCCCAGCCCCACCTACCCACCTTCTCCCCATACCCCCAGCCCCACCTACCCACCTTCTCCCCATATCCCCAGCCCCACCCACCCACCTTCTCCCCATATCCCCAGCCCCACCTACCCACCTTCTCCCCATATCCCCAGCCCCACCCACCCACCTTCTCCCCATATCCCCAGCCCCACCCACCCACTCCCCATATCACCAACCCACCTTCTCCCCATATCCCCAACCCCACCTACCCACCTTCTCCCCATAGCCCCAACCCCACCTACCCACCTTCTCCCCGTATCCCCCAACCCCACCTACCCACCTTCTCCCCATATCCCCAACCCCACCGACCCACCTTCTCCCCATATCCCCAACCCCACCTACCCACCTTCTCCCCATATCCCCAACCCCACCCACCTTCTCCCCATAGCCCCAACCCCACCTACCCACCTTCTCCCCGTATCCCCCAACCCCACCGACCCACCTTCTCCCCATATCCCTCAACCCCACCTACCCACCTTTTCCCCATATCCCTCAACCCCACCTACCCACCTTCTCCCCATATCACAAGTGCCAGGCAATGACCATCTCCAATAAGAAAGAGTCTAACCACCTCCCCTTGACATTCAACAGAATTATCAGAGTCGAATCCCTCACCATCAACATCCTGGAGGGTCACCATTAATAAGAAACTTAACTGGACCAGCCACATAAATACTGTGGCTACAAGAGCAGGTCAGAGGCTGGGTATTCTGCAGCGAGTGTCTCATCTCCTGACTCCCCAAAGCCTTTCCACCATCTACAAGGCACAAGTCAGGAGTGTGATGGACTACACTCCACTTGCCTGGATGAGTGCAGCTCCAACAACACTCAAGAAGCTCGACACCATCCAGGACAAAGCAGCCCGCCTGATCGGCACCCCATCCAGCACCTTAAACATTCACTCCCTCCACCACCGGCGTACCGTGGCTGCAGTGTGTACCATCTACAAGATGCACTGCAACAACTCGTCAAGGCTTCTTCGACAGCACCTCCCAAATCCGCGACTTCTTCCACCTAGAAGGACAAGGGCAGCAGGCGCATGGGAACACCACCACCTCCAAGTTCCCCTCCAAGTCACACACCATCCTGACTTGGAAGTATATCGCCGATCCTTCATCGTCGCTGGGTCAAAATCCTGGAACTCCCTCCCTAACAGCACTGTGGGAGTACCTTCACCACACGGACTGCAGTGGTTCAAAAATGTGGCTCACCACCACACAAGGGTTAATAAAAAATGTCCTAGTAAAGGATCCCCTTGGAATGAGTGACTATAACATGGTTGAATTCCAAATTCAGTTGGAGGGTGAGAGAGTTGGATCTCAAACCAGCGTACTGAGCTTAAATAAAGGAGACTATGAAGGTATGAGAGTAGAATTGACTAAAGTGGACTGGGAAAATAGATTAAAGTGTAGGACGTGTACATTCAAGGAGATATTTCACAACTTTCAAGAAAAATATATTCCACTGAGGAAAAAGGGGAGTAAAAGAAAAGATAGCCATCCGTGGCTTAGTAAAGTAATAAAGGATAGTATCCAACTGAAAACAAGGGCATATAAAGTAGCCAAATCTAGTGGGAGGATAGAAGATTGGGAAGCATTTAAAAGCCAGCAAAGAATAACTAAAAGATTAATTAAGAAAGGGAAGATAGATTATGAAAGTAAACTAGCAAAAAATATAAAAACGGATAGCAAAAGTTTCTACAGTTATATAAAAAGAAAAAGGGTGGCTAAAGTGAACGTTGGTCCCTTAGAGGATGAGACCGGGAAATTAGTGGTGGGCAACATGGAGATGGCAAAAACGCTGAACCAATATTTTGTATCAGTCTTTACAGTAGAGGACACTAAAAATATCCCAACACTGGACAAACAGGGGGCTATGGGGGGGAGGAGCTAAACACGATTAAAATCACTAAGGAGGTGGTACTCGGTAAAATAATGGGACTTAAGGCGGATAAATCCCCCAGACCTGATGGCTTACATCCTAGGGTCTTGAGAGAAGTAGCGGTAGGGATTGTGGATGCATTGGTGATTATTTTCCAAAACTCCCTGGACTCAGGAAAGGTCCCGGCAGATTGGAAAACTGCTAATGTAACGCCCTTATTTAAGAAGGGAAGTAGACAAAAGGCTGGAAACTATAGACCAGTTAGCCTAACATCTGTGGTTGGCAAAATGTTGGAGTCCATTATTAAGGAAACAGTAACAGGGCATTTGGATAAACATAACTTAATAGGACAGAGTCAGCATGGTTTTGTGAAGGGGAAGTCATGTTTGACAAATTTGCTCGAATTTTTTGAGGACGTAACATACAGGGTGGATAAGGGGGAACCAGTGGATGTAGTGTATTTGGACTTCCAAAAGGCATTTGACAAGGTGCCACACAAAAGATTACTGATCAAGATAAAAAATCATGGGATTGGGGGTAATATACTGGCATGGGTGGAAGATTGGCTATCTAACAGAAAACAAAGAGTTGGGATAAATGGTTCGTTCTCGGGCTGGCAATCAGTAATCCAAGTTTGCCGACGATACAAAGATGGGAGGGAAAGCAGTGAGTGAGGACATAAAAAACCTGCAAAAGGACAGAGACAGGCTAAGTGAGTGGGCAGAGACTTGGCAGATGAAATATAATACTGGAAAGTGTGAGGTTATGCACTTTGGCAGAAAAAATCAAAGAGCAAGTTATTATCTAAATGGAGAGAAACTACAAAGTGCTACAGTACAAAAGGATCTGGGGGTCCTGGTACATGAAACACAAAAAGTTAGTATGCAGGTGCAGCAGGTGATCAGGAAGGCCAATGGAATCTTGGCTTTTATTGCAAGGGGGATGGAGTATAAAAACAGGGAAGTCTTGCTGCAGTTATACAGGGTATTGGTGAGGCCACATCTGGAATACTGCGTGCAGTTTTGGTTTCCATATTTAAGAAAAGGTATACTTGCTCTCAAGGCAGTTCAGAGAAGGTTCACTTGGTTGATTCCGGAGTTGAGGGTGTTGACGTATGAGGAAAGGTTGAGTAGGTTGGGCCTCTACTCATTGGAGTTCAGAAGAATGAGAGGCGATCTTATCGAAACATATAAGATTGTGAGGGGGCTTGATCGGGTGGATTTGGTGAGGATGTTTCCACTGATGGGTGAGACTAGAACTAGGGGGCATAATCTTAGAATAAGGGGCTACCCTTTCAAAACTATGAGGAGAAACTTCTTCACTCAGAGGGTAGTAAATCTATGGAATTTGCTACCCCAGAGAGCTGTGGAAGCTGCAACATTAAATAAATTTAAAACGGAGATAGACAGTTTCCTAGCAGATAAGGGAATTAGGGGTTACGGGGAGAGGGCAGGGAAGTGGACGTGAGTCTAGATTCGGATCAGCCATGATCCTATTGAATGGCGGAGCAGGCCCGAGGGGCCGTATGGCCTACTCCTGCTCCTACTTCTTATGTTCTTATGTAACTAGGGATGGGCAATAAATGCTGGCCTTGCCAGCGATGCCCACATCCCATGAATAAAAAAATATCCCTCAATCCCACCTTCTCACCATCTCCCTCTCTCTATCAAATTGACTCTTGACTCCATTTTACTGCAATCTCCTTCGCTAGTAAACAATTCCACAACTCGGTTCCTGTTCTCCTTCCTTCTGCGTAAGTAAATGATGTCACACAGGCTCCTACCTTTCGGATGAACGCGTGACGAACTTTTCTGTCATCCCAGGAACTGGTGGTAAATCCCTCCGTACCACCCTCCGGATTCGACATCGCGCTGCCGTAGGGCCCTGGACAAGGGAGAGAGAGTTAGTGCTCAACCTCAGACCACATCCCCCCACCACACACACAGGGTGAACCCCGACCTCCCCCCCCACATAGGGTGAACCCCGACCCCCCACACACACAGGGCGAACCCCGACCCCCACACACACAGGGTGAACCCCGACCCCCTCCCTCACTGGGTGAACCCCGACCCCACCACACACACAGGGCGAACCCCTACCCCCACACTCACTGGGTGAACCCCGACCCCCCACACACACAGGGTGAACCCTGACCCCCCCACACACACACACACACACACACAGAGTGAACCCCGACCCTCCCCCCCCCCACACAGGGTGAACCCCGACCCCCCACACACACACAGGGTGAACCCCGACCCCCCCACACACACACAGGGTGAACCTCGACCCCCCACACACACACAGGGTGAACCCAACCCCCCACACACACAGGGTGAACCCCAACCCCCCCCCCCCCACAGTGTCACTGAGCCCCCCAGGGGGCCCTCTGCCCCCACCTGGTGCCCAGTTGCCATTGTCACCAATCCCGGGCTCCCTGTGGCGGGTGTGCGGAACTGCGCATGCGCCCCCGTGTGGCCCGGGAGCCGGTGACATCACCATCAAAGTAACATTTCCCTCTTTTGTGGCCATGGGTGGGGGGCGGGGGGGGTGCATATATTGTAAGAATCATCACTTAATGCACAACTAAAACCCAAAGAATATCTTTAACTAGCGGTGTTGCAGAGTTGCGGAGTTGGCCGGGCGCTGAGTCAAGCCGAGTGTTCAATGGGTTTCTCAGACTGGCTCAGGATCCTCTTTATAATAAACTGGCGTCTCGGCCTGTGGGGAAATCCTGCTCAACCGGCTCGGTTGCTGCATTCGTCAGCACTGGCAACTGGCCCCATTGTTAGATTCCACCCTCTGCATTCATTAACCTTTACTCATCCCTATTCCAAGATTCTCCCCACATCATAAACCTTGCCCCAGGCTAAGGAGTCTCCCGCATCAAGGCTGGAACTAGACCAGGGTCAAAGGGTGAGAGGGAGACCGGGGCTTGTGGGGGTGGGGGGGCGGGGGAGAGAGAGGGAGACTGGGGGGTGGGAGAGAGGGAGACTGCGGGGAGGGGGGTGGGAGAGAGGGAGACTGCGGGGAGGGGGGTGAGAGAGAGGGAGACTGTGGGGAGGGTGGTGGGAGAGGGAGACTGCGGGGAGGGGGGTGAGAGAGAGGGAGACTGTGGGGAGGGGGGTGGGAGAGGGAGACTGCGGGGAGGGGGGGTGAGAGAGAGGGAGACTGCGGGGAGGGTGGTGGGAGAGGGAGACAGCGGGGAGGGGGGTGAGAGAGAGGGAGACTGCGGGGAGGGGGGTGGGAGAGGGAGACTGCGGGGAGGGGGGTGAGAGGGAGACTGCGGGGAGGGGGTGGGAAAGGGAGACTGCGGGGAAGGGGGTGAGAGAGAGGGAGACTGGGGAGGGGTGAGAGAGGGGGAAGAGGGGTGAGAGAGGGGGAGGGGGGGTGAGAGATTTTGTACACCTCAATCAGGTCCCCCCTCAGCCTTCTCTGCTCTAAAGTAGAACAACCACAGCCTGTCCAGTCTCTCTTCATAGCTGAAGCGCTCCAGCCCAGGAAACATCCTGGTGAATCTCCTCTGCACCCTCTCCAATGCAATCACATCCTTCCTATAGTGTGGCGACCAGAACTGCACACAGTATTCCAGCTGTGGCCTAACCAGCGTTTTGTACAGCTCCATCATAACCTCCCTGCTCTTATATTCTATGCCTTGGCTAATGAAGGCAAGTATCCCATATGCCTTCTTAACCACCTTATCTACCTGTCCTGCTGCCTTCAGGGATCTATGTACATGCACACCAAGGTCCCTCTGATCCTCTGTCCTTCCTAGGGTCCTACCATTCATTGTGTATTCCCTTGCCTCGTTAGTCCTCCCAAAATGCATCACCTCACACTTTTCAGGGTTAAATTCCATTTGCCACTGTTCTGCCCATCTGCCCAATCAATTTTCGTGTCATCTGCGAACTTACTGATCATTAATGTACACTACAAACAGCAAGGGACCCAGCACCAATCCCTGCGGTACACCACTGGACACAGGCTTCCAGTCACAAAAACAACCTTCAACCTTCAGCCATCACCCTCTGCCTCCTGCCACTAAGCCAATTTTGGATCCAATGTGCCAAATTGCCCTGGATCCCATGGGTTCTTACCTTCTTGACCAGTCTCCCATGTGGGACTTTGTCAAAAGCCTTACTGAAGTCCATGTAGACTACATCAACTGCACTACCCCCATCCACACACCAAGTCACCCCCTCGAAAAATTCAATCAAATTGGTTAGACTTGATGTCCCCTTGACAAATCCATGCTGACTATCCTTGATTAATCCTTGCCTCTCCAAGTGGAGACTAATTCTGTCCCTCAGAGTTTTTTCTAATAATTTCCCTACCACTGATGTTAGGCTCACTGGTCTGTAATTCCCTGGTTTATCCCTACTACCCTTCTTGAATAATAGCTGTCCTCCAGTCCTCTGGCACCTCCCCTATGGCCAGAGAGGTTCTGAAAATTTGTGTCAGAGCTCCTGCAATCTCCTCCCTTACCTCACACAGTAGCCTGGGATACATCTCGTCTGGGCCTGGGGATTTATCCACTTTTAAGCCTGCTAAAACCGCTAGTACCTCCTCGCTCTCGATGCTAATTTGTTCATGTTGTATCCGTGTGTTAATGGAGACACGGAATGCAGGAGTTGGTTTAACAGGTGTTTACTGAACAAAGTCTGGTGGTGAACTAAAAGATACAAGACACTATACAGGCTTATATAGCCCAAGTGGCCATTACCGGCATTACAGTACACAGGGGCTCTTAAAGGCACATACACCACAATTCCTCCCCTTTTAGACAACCAGTACATAACATTTTAAGTAATCATTAATTAACATGTTTACAAGAACAATAATCTACACATTTGCTGCAGTTAATCAATTATAAGTCAGTCTCTCTGGAGGCTTCCTGACTCGGTCCGGATAATGCCTCGGTGGTGTAGTAGTTTTCGGTGGTGTAGTAGGTTCTTTTGGCAAGGTCGATTCGGCTTGAATGCCAGTGTCGGGTTCATCTGGTTCCAGTATCACCGGATCGGAGGTAGATACTATGGGTATCTCTGCTTCATCATTAGGCGTATAGAGTTGTGGTGTAGGTTGTCCCTTTTCGGGTGACTATGATCTGGTCAGCATGGCGCCTTATTATACTTTCTCCAATGTCCACGGTATACATCAGCGGTCCTAGCCGTGTGCAAATAGTTCCAGGCTGCCATTTCTTGGTACGGTAGTCCCGGGCCAAAACTTGTTGACCTATCTGGAAGGTTCTAGTTGGCCTTTCATTCATGCCTTGAAATTGCCAGTTCTCTACGTCCCTTCTGATGTTTGGCTTGATCAAATCCAGCCGGCATCTCAGTCTTCTATTGAAAAACATCATGGCGGGAGTTTGGTTTGTAACCACATGTTGCATTCCTGTATGCAAACAAGAAGTTATCTACCTTATGCTGTAGATTTATGTCTTCATTACCCATGGCCTTTATGGCCTTCTTGAAGGTCTGGACAAACCTTTCAGCCAATCCATTGGTGGCGGGATGGTATGGGGCGGACGTGTAGTGCTTAACCCCATTGTTTTTTAAGAACTTCCTGAATTCTTCGGACACAAATTGCGGTCCATTATCAGAACAGATCTGTTCAGGCAGCCCATTCCTGGCAAATATGGTCCTTAATACTGTGATGGTTTTTTCCGTGGTGGTGGAGGACATCTTTATTACCTCCGGCCACTTGGAGTGTGCATCAACCGCGATTAAGAACATTGAGTCCATAAATGGACCAGCAAAGTCGATGTGTACCCTTTGCCATGGAGATGAGGGCCACTCCCATGAATGTAGAGGGGCTTGTGGTGGGGCGTTTTGGACCTTCTGGCATCCTAGACAGCCCTTGGTCATTTCTTCGATGTCTCCATCGATACCTGGCCACCACACAAACGCTCTGGCTAGGTTCTTCATTTTCACTCCACCCAGATGCCCCTCGTGAAGCTCCTTTAGCACTTTATCCTGGAGTTTGGGTGGAATCACCACTCTGGATCCACACATCAAGGTTCCTCGGCACACTGACAGCTGTTTTCTTTGCGCGAATGCTGGCAACAGTGGTTCGCCATGTGCTGGCCATCCCTTCACCGTTAAATCGTAGACTCGTGAGAGAGTCGGGTCATTTCTCGTTTCCTTTTCAATGGTAGAATTTGTTACTGGTAGACATTCCACTATGGTTGAGTGGAACATCTCCACTGGGTCCACTGTAGGTGCCTCTTCTACCGTTGGCAACGGTAGACGCGATAAACCGTCAGCATTTCCATGCTGTTTTGATCCTTTGTATTCTATGTCATATTGGTGTGCCCCTAGGAAAAGGGACCACCTCTGTAGCCTTTGCGCTGTTATAATGGGAACGCCCTTTTTAGGGTTGATGGTCAGTCAACAAGGTAAATTTTTGTCCGTGTAGGTAATGGTTGAATTTCTTCACTCCCCATACCAGGCTGAGTGCTTCCCTGTCGATCTGGGCATGGTTACGCTCAGCTGAGTTCAATGAGCGTGACGCAAAAGCTATCGTCCGCTCCGAGCCATCAGGGAATCTATGCGATAATACCGCTCCTACGCCGTAAGGGGATGCATCGCACGCCAGTCTGATTGGCAGTGATGGGTTGTAATGAGCCAAAACTTCCTTGGACGTGATCAAGCCTTTGCATTTATGCAAGGCACGTTTACAGTCTTCGCTCCATTTCCAAATTACTCCCGTTTGTAGCAGTTCGTTAAGAGGGTGCAGAACAGTTGACAAGTTCGGTAAAAATTCATGATAGTAATTTATCAATTCCAGGAACGACCTTAATTGTGAGACATTTTCAGGTGCTGGGGCTTTTATGACCGCTTCAATTTTTTCAGGTGACTTATGCAACCCTTCTTCGTTAATTATGTGGCCACAATATTATATTTGTTTCTGGAAAAATTCGCACTTGGGGCGATTTGCTCGTAGGCCCCGTTCTCTCAGCCTAGTGAGCACCTGCTCCAAATTGGCACGGTGCTCGTTGTCGTTTTCTCCTGTTACAAGGATGTCGTCTAGGTAGCATTGAGTCCCCGGAATCCCTTGCAGGACTTGCTCCATAGCTCTTTGCCAGATAGCTGGAGCTGATGCTACTCCAAAAACCAGTCGATTGTACTGGTACAGGCCTTTGTGTGTGTTTATCGTGAGATACTTTTTAGAGGCCTCCTCAACCTCCATCTGTAGATATGCCTGTGCCAAGTCAATTTTGGTGAAACGTTTCCCTCCGGATAGTGAGGCAAAAATATCTTCTATCCTCGGAAGAGGATACTGTACCGTGTGAAGAACCGGGTTTACAGTCACCTTGAAGTCCCCACAGATGCAAATTTTTCTCTGTTCTTCAGATTTATCATTATTCAACGTTTTCTTCATGACTGGGACGATGGGTGTTGCCCACTCGCTCCAATCTATCTTGGATAACACGCCTGCCTTTTCCAAATTCTCCAGCTCTGCCTCAACTGCTGGACGAATTGTGTACGGCACCGGCCTTGCCTTAAAAAACTTGGGAATTGCCGCATCTTCCACTTTTATTGCGGTGGTGACGCCTTTCAAGGTTCCTAGTTCCTGTTGAAACACTTCTTTGGCGTCGGCCAAGATGTCTTTTAATCGTTCAGGTATGACGTCATCATCATTTTTTTTCTTACTGGTCACCGTCAGTGCCTGAATGGAGTGCCAGTCTAAACGTATCTTCCTGATCCATTCACGTCCCAACAGCGGTGGACCACCATCTTGCAGAACGTATAAATACTACTTCTGTATTTCCTTGCCGTTGTATACAACAGGCACCCTTATTTTCCCTCTGGGGTATACTTTCTGCCCCTTATATGTTTTCAAGATAATGGATGTGTCTTTCAAAGGTATATGCGGAAATAGCCGCTCGTAATCTCGTCGACTTATGACGGTCAGAGCTGATCCTGTATCTAGCTCCATTTTAACTGGGGACCCCGCTATCGTGAGGGTAACACAAATGGTCTGGTAATCTTCTTTGGCAATTACATTATGTAATTTGAGACAGCTTAGTCTCTTGTTTCCGGAGTCGCTATCGCTCTTCTGGTCTTCGGAGCTACTGTCCGTCATCATTTGTACCTTTCTGTACTTTTCCTTATTGATTTTTTTTCTGTCAGTGGATTTTTTGTTTCCAGATCGGCATACACGTGCAATGTGTCCCATCTTTCTGCATTGCCTGCATGCTTTGTCCTTGAACCAGCAGTCCCTCTGGTCATGGGTGGATCTGCCACAGCGATAACATCTCTCGAAACCCTGTGTCATTTCATGGGTGCCGAAGTCCTGTGGCCTTTGTTGTATCTCTGCAGCTCCTCTTGCTGCTGCTTCGTATGATACAGCCACACTGAAAGCCTTGTCCAGTGTTAAATCTTTCTCAGAAAGTAGCCTTTTCTGTGTTCCTTCACTTAGGAGACCGCAGACGAATTTGTCTCGAAGAGAATCTGCCAGTCCTGCCCCGAATTGGCAGTGCTTTGACAGCTTCCTTAATTTGGTGAGGTAATCAGCGTTACTTTCATTCTTGTGCTGATTCCTCCTGAAGAATTTGAATCGTTCCACTATCAGCAGCGGTGTTGGGTTTAAGTGCTCCTGTAGGGTATCAACAATCTCCTTAAAATTCTTGTCCATCGGTTTGGCTGGAGTGATTAAGTTTCGTAACAGCCCGTATGTCCTTGCGCCCATTAGATTTAGAAGTACCGATGCCTTTTTATCATCCTCTATTTCATTCGCTGTGCAATTTACCTCCACACTTTCCACATATGTGGTCCAATCCTCTACATCACTTTCGAAAGCAGTAATATTGCCAGTCTTAGGCATCCTGAAAAAAAATGGTGCCTCCCGCGCTTTCCTTTCTTCCCTGCCGAGAAAAAATGGCGCCTCCCGCACTTTCCCGCCGCTGCCGACAACGCTGTTCTCCGCGGTTTTTATTTATACAGATATTTTTAATAGTTGGAGACTCGTTCCCGCCGGACTCTCTGGGACATTTCCCTCCCTCTGCTTGGTCCGAACGCCGACCTACTTTGCAGCGCTGGCCGTTTCCCGAGTGCTCCACCCTCCGTCTCTGTTTGCCTCCGCCTTCGCTGCTCGGCCCCGCTGCAGAGCCAGCCGATCGAGCCCCAGCCCGCGGATGTTCCTGATAGTCGGGGAATCCAGAACCAGGGGTCACAGTCTAAGGATAAGGGGTAAGCCATTTAGGACAGAGATGAGGAGGAATTTCTTCACCCAGAGAGTGGTGAACCTGTGGAATTCTCTACCACAGAAGGCAGTTGAGGCCAATTCATTAAATATATTCAAGAAAGAGTTAGATATATTTCTTAAGGCTAAAGGGATCAAGGGGTATGGGGAGAAGGCAGGGACAGGGTACTGAATTTGGATGATCAGCCATGATCGCATTGAATGGCGGAGCAGGCTCGAGGGGCCGAATGGCCTACTCCTGCTCCTATCTTCTATGTTTCTATGTTTATGTTTCTAAAATGGTCTGTTCTCTTGTCCCGTCAGCATTTCCCAGGGAAACCAAACCATTAATGATAAAAACAATGATGCTGATCTCTGGGGCTCAGGGAGTAGTAGCTCTGCCCAGTGTGGGCCTGAGCTGTACGGAGCAGGAAAGTTCCAGGCTCGATCTGTGGCCTGTGTTGTATTCATAGAATCGTAAAAATTTACAGCACAGGAGGAGGCCATTCGGCCCATCTTGTCCGTGCCTGCCGACAGAGCGATCCAGCCTAATCCCACTTCCCAGCTCTTGGTCCGTAGCTCTGTAGGTTACGGCACTTCAAGCGCACATCCAAGCACTTTTTAAATGTGATGAGGGTTTCTGCCTCTACCACCCTTTCAGGCAGTGAGTTCCAGACCCCCACCACCCTCTGGGTGAAAACATTTCTCCTCAAATCCCCTCTAAAGCTCCGACCAAGTACTTTAAATCTATGCCCCCTGGTTATTGACCTCTCTGCTAAGGCTCCCCTCAGCCTCCTCTGTTCCAAAAAAAACAACCCCAGCCTATCCAATCTTTCCTCAAAGCTAAAATTCTCCAGCCCAGGCAACATCCTCGTAAATCTCCTCTGCACCCTCTCTAGTGCAATCACATCCTTCCTGTAATGTGATGACCAGAACTGCACACAGTATTCTAGCTGTGGCCTAACTAGTGTTTTGTACAGTTCAAGCATAACCCCCCTGCTCTTATATTCTATGCCTCGGCTAATAAAGGCAAGTATCACGTATGACTTCTTAACCACCTTATCTACCTGTCCTGCTACCTTCAGGGATCTGTGGACATGCACTCCAAGGTCCCTCTGATCTTCTGCACTTCTGTGTCCTACCATTTAATGTGTATTCCCTTGCCTTGTTAGCCCTCCCCAAATGCATGACCCCACACTTCTCCAGATTGAATTCCATTTGCCACTGTTCTGCCCACCTGACCAGTCCATTGATATCTTGCTGCAGTCTGCAGCTTTCTTCTTCATTATCAACCACATGGCCAATTTTTTGTATCATCTGCAAACTTCTTAATCATACTTCCTACATTCAAGTCCAAATCATTGATATATACCACAAAAAGCAAAGGACCCAGTACTGAACCCTGCGGAACCCCACTGGAACCAGCCTTCCAGTCACAAAAACACCCTTCGACCATTACTCTTTGTTTCCTGCCTCTGAGCCAATTTTGGATCCAATTTGCCATTTTGCCCTGGATCCCATGGGCTTTTACTTTCGTGACCAGTGTGATGAAATATTCATCATCATCACTGCCTGTGACTGAGATCGGTTTCAGTGCCATTTCCCTTCCCCCAGACCTCATTGTATTGTGTACTGGAATGTGCTGTATTGTATACTGGAATGTGCTGGAATGTGCTGTGTGTAGGGCTCCGCCCATACCTGGCCCCGTTTGTAGGCTGGCTCAGTCTGGCCTCAGCCTCCAGAAGGAAGACATCTCTCTCGCTTACGTGTTACGTTCTAAGTTAATAAAAGCCTTGTTTTGTTCTGCTAACTTCGAGTCTCGGAATTATTGAGGCACATCAACCAGTCTGCCATGCAGGACCTTATCAAAAGCCTTGCTAAAATCCATATAGATTACATCAAACGCACTACCCTCATCGACCCTCCTTGTAACCTCCTCAAAAAATTCAGTAAAGTTAGTCAGACACAACCTTCCATTAACAAATCCATGTTGACTGTCCCTGATTAATTTGTGTCTTTCTAAATGAAGATTTATCCTGTCCCTCAGAATTTTTTCCAATAGGTTTCCCACCACCGAGGTTAGGCTGACTAGTCTGTAATTACTCGGTCTACCCCTTTCTCCCTTTTTAAACAACGGTACCACGTTAGCAGTCCTCCAGCACCACACCTGTAGCCAGAGAGGATTGAAAAATGATGGTCAGAGCCTCCACTATTTCCTCTCTTACTTCTCTTAACAGTCTAGGATACATTTCACCTGGGCCTGGGGATCTTTCCACTTTCAAAGATGCTAAACCCCTTAATACTTCCTCTTTCACTATGTTTATTTCATCTAATATTTCACACTCCTCCTCCCTGATTGCAATGTCTGCATCGTCCCTCTTTTTTGTGAAAACAGACGCAAAGTATTCATTAAGAACCATACCCATGTCTTCCGACTCCACACACAGTTTACCTTTGATGCGCTATCAACAATACCAAAGACTACGAAATGGACTTTGAAGTAGGCTTTTATTGACTAAGAACTAGAGCATGCCTCTGCTAGTGAATCCATCCTAAGAGCTCCTGGGGGAAGGGTGGTGAGTCACCTTTATACCCGGGCTTAGGGGTGGAGCCAGGGGCTGAGACATGCCTGGACTTGTACAGGGTTAACAGTGGTTTACCACACAGGCATGTACAGGTTAACAGTGGTTTACCACATTCACCCCTCGCTTAAAAAAGAGTCCGGCGGGGTGAAGTGTTTCAAAAGTTCGTATATGAAAGTCTCTCCGGGGGTCTTGTCTGCCGTAATGATCTTCGTGGTGCCGGTTGCGGCGGTTCTTTGCCCGCGGCCGCTTCTCGCGTGGGACGGAGCACTGGCGTGTCGTCCTCTCGGGGTAGGGATGGCACCGGCATGTCGTCAGTTCGTGGTAGACACCCCGGTGGTGCGTCGTGGGTAGTGGTGGTGGGTGGAGGTAGTGGATGGTGATCGATGGTGTTTCGGGTGGTACCTGAGGGTGCGAGGTCTCGAATTGAGACTGTGTCCTCCCGCCCGTCAGGATACGCCACGTAGGCGTACTGTGGGTTGGCGTGGACGAGGTGAACCTTTTCGACCAGGGGGTCCGTCTTATGGCTCCTCACGTGTTTCCTGAGCAGGACGGGTCCCGGAGACGTCAGCCATGGCGGTAGTGATGTCCCCGAGGTGGATTTCCTGGGGAAGACGAACATCTTCTCGTGAGGGGTGGCGTTTGTGGCAGTACAGAGCAGTGATCGTATGGAGTGGAGCGCATCGGGGAGGACATCTTGCCAGCGGGAGATTGGGAGGCCCTTGGATTTTAGGGCGAGCATGGCGGTCTTCCACACCGTTGCGTTCTCCCTCTCTACCTGTCCGTTACCCCGGGGGCTTTAGCTGGTAGTCCTGCTCGTGGCTATGCCCTTCTCGAGCAGGTACTGGCGCAGCTCGTCGCTCATGAACGACGAGCCCCTGTCGCTGTGGATGTAACTGGGGAAGCCAAATATGGCGAACAGGTCATGGAGGCACCTGATGACTGTGGCGCTGGTCATGTCCGGGCAGGGGATGGCGAAGGGGAAACGGGAGTACTCGTCAATAATATTGAGGAAGTACGTGTTGCGGTCAGAGGAGGGAAGGGGCCCCTTGAAATCGACGCTGAGACGTTCGAAGGGGCGGGTGGCTTTAATCAGGTGTGCCCTGTCTGGCCTATAAAAATGCGGTTTGCATTCGGCGCAGACCTGGCAGTTCCTGGTCATGGTCCTGACCTCCTCGATGGGAGTAAGGCAGGTTGCGAGCTTTAATAAAGTGGAAGAACCTGGTGACCCCCGGGTGGCAGAGATCATTGTGGAGGGTCCGTAGCCTATCGACTTGTGCGTTGGCACATGTCCCACGGGATAGGGCGTCTGGGGGCTCATTAAGTTTCCCGGGCCGGCATAAGATATCGTAGTTGTAGGTGGATAACTCGATCCTCCACCGCAATATCTTATCATTTTTGATTTTCCCCCTTTGTCTGTTGTTAAACATAAATGCTACTGTCCGTTGGTCAGTGAGCAGGGCGAAACGTTTACCGGCCAGGTAATGCCTCCAGTGCCATACAGCCTCCACTATCGCCTGGGCCTCCTTCTCGACTGAGGAGTGTCGAATTTCGGGGCCCTGGAGGGTCCGTGAAAAGAAGGCCACGGGTCTCCCCGCCTGGTTAAGGGTTGCGGCTAGGGCGAAGTCAGATGCATCGCTCTCCACTTGGAAAGGGATGGACTCATCCACTGTGTGCATTGTGGCCTTCGCAATGTCCTCTTTTATGAGGGTGAAGGCTGCACGGGCCTCTGCCGTCAGGGGGAAGGAGGTTGACTTGATGAGGGGCCGGGCTTTGTCCGCATAGTTGGGCACCCACTGGGCGTAGTAAGAGAAGAACCCTAGGCATCTCTTCAGGGCTTTTAGGCAGTGGGGGGGGGGGGGGGGGGGTAGTTCCAGGAGGGGGCGCATTCGGTCGGGGTCGGGGCCGATGACTCCGTTTTCCACCACGCAGCCAAGAATAGCGAGGCGCGCGGTGCGGAACATACATTTTTCTCTGTTGTATGTCAGATTCAGCCGTTGGGCCGTACGGAGGAATTTTTCTAGGTTGGCGTCGTGGTCCTGCCGGTCATGGCCGCAGATGGTGACGTTGTCTAGATAGGGGAAGGTGGCCTGCAGCGCATTCTGGTCAACCATCCGGTCCATCTCCCTTTGGAAGACCGAGACCCCGTTGGTGACGCCGAAGGGGACTCGGAGGAAGTGGTAGAGGCGACCGTCAGCCTCGAAGGCCGTGTACTGGCGGTCCTCAGGCCTGATGGGGAGCTGGTGATATGCCGACTTCAGATCAATCGTCGAGAATACCCGGTATTGTGCTATCTGGTTGACCATGTCAGATATGCGGGGAAGTGGGTATGCGTCTAATTGCGTGTATCGATTGATCGTCTGGCTGTAATCAATAACCAGGCGCTGTTTTTCGCCGGTCTTTACTACCACCACCTGGGCTCGCCATGGGCTGGTGCTGCCCTCGATAATCCCTTCCCTCAGGAGTCTTTGTACTTCTGATTTAATAAAGCTCCTATCCCCGGCACTGTACCGCCTGCTTTTAGTAGCAATTGGCTTGCAGTCTTTGGCGAGGTTAGCGAACAACGGGGGCGGGTTTGACCTTCAGGGTGGACAGGCTGCATACTTTGCGCGGCGCCGTGTTTAAATTCTGCTGGCTGCAGACTAAGTGGGGGCAGGGGCCCGCCATATGCCATCGTGACGCTCTCCAGATGGCACTGGAAGTCTAATCCTAGCAGTACGGGAGCGCAGAGCTGTGGCAGGACGAGGAATTTAAACTCTCTGTACTCCACGCCGTTCACTGTCAGAGTCGCTACACAGTAGCCGCCGACGTCCGCCGTATGGGACTTTGAGGCCATAAAGACCTGGTGGCGTGTGCGCATAACCGATAGGGAGTAGCGTCGCACCGTGTCGGGGTGGATGAAGCTCTCCGTGCTTCTGCAGTCGAAAAGGCAATTTGTGGCATGGCCATTTACCTTTATGTTCATCATGGACCTGGCTAGTTGATGGGGCCTAGATTGGTCCAGGGTGATGGAGGCCATCGTCGAGGTCGGTGGGTCGCTGTAGTATTCGCCCGCGCCGAGGGCCTGGTCCTGAGATGGTGTCCAAGATGGCGGCTCCCCCTCGGCTGGTGGTGTCCAAAATGGCGGCCCGCACGGCTCACACGTGGTTGGTGGGGTCCAAAATGGCGGCCTGTACGGTTCACACGCGGCGCTGCTGGAATTGGGGGTCGATTTCGCCTTGCACACTCTCACGTAGTGGCCTTTCTTGCCGCATTTGGAGCAGGTCGCGTCCTTTGCTGGGCATTGCTGTCTGGGGTGCTTGACCTGGCCGCAGAAGTAGCATTTCTGGCCTCTGGTCATTGCAGCTGTAGTTGGGCTGATGGCGGCTTGTGGCCTTACCGGGTCCCAAGATGGCTGCTCCCATGGCATCCACGTGGCCATCCGGTCAGGGGGGTAGGCGTCCATGTTCTGGAGGGCCACGTCTAACGAGTTAGCGAGGGCCACCGTCTTCTGCAGGTCGAGCCCCCTCTGTTCCAGCAGCCTCTGCCGAGTATAGTTGGACCTGATGCCGGCTACGTAGGCGTCTCGGATCAGGTCTTCCGTGCATTCCTTGGCCGTCACCGCTTTGCAATTACAGTCCCGGCCGAGGACTCTCAGTGCCAGTAAATATTCAGCGCCCGATTCCCCGGGGCGCTGTTTTCGGGTAGCCAGGAGGTGTCTGGCGTAGACCTCGTTAACAGGCCTCACGTATTGTTCCTTTAGCGTCGCGATGGCGGCCGCGTAAGTAGTGGCGTCTCGGATGATCGAGTAGACTCGGTGGCTCACCCGTGAGTTCAAGACAAGCCGTTTTGCATCATCTGTAGTGACAGTAGTGCTGGAGGCCTCCAGGAAGGCTTCGAAACAGCTCAGCCAGTGTTCAAAGTTATTGGCTGCATCTGCTGCTTGAGGATCCAGGTCTAAACGTTCCGGCTTCAAGATTTGCTCCATGTTGAAAATTAGTCAATAAAATTGATGCGCTAGCAACAATACCAAAGACTACGAAATGGACTTTGAAGTAGGCTTTTATTGACTAAGAACTAGAGCATGCCTCTGCTAGTGAATCCATCCTAAGAGCTCCCGGGGGAAGGGTGGTGAGTCACCTTTATACCCGGGCTTAGGGGTGGAGCCAGGGGCTGAGACATGCCTGGACTTGAACAGGGTTAACAGTGGTTTACCACACAGGCATGTACAGGTTAACAGTGGTTTACCACAACCTTTATGGTCCCTAATAAGCCCTACTCTTATTTTAGTTATCCTCTTGCTCTTAATGTATTTTACTTGCCAATATTTTTTCATGCCCTCTCTTTGCTTTCCTAATATCCTTTTTAATTGCACCCCTGAACTTTCTTCTAAACTCCAATGAGTATAGGCCCAACCTGCTCAACAAGACAACCCCCTCATCTCAGGAATCAACCTCGTGAACCTTCTCTGAACTGCCTCCAATGCAAGTATATCCCTCCTTAGATAAGGAGACCAAAACTGTACGCAGTACTCCAGGTGTGGTCTCACCAACGCCCTGTACAGTTGTATCAAGACTTCCCTACTTTTATATTCCATCCCACTTGCAATAAAGGCCAACATTCCATTTGCCTTCCTAATTACTTGCTGTACCTGCGTGCTAACTTTTTGTGTTTCATGTACGAGGACCCCCCGATCCCTCTGTACCGCAGCATTCTGTAGTCTCTCTCCATTTAAATAATAATTTGCTTTTTTATTTTTCCTACCAAAGTGGATAACCTCACATTTTCCCACATTATACTCCATCTGCCAAATTTTTGCCCACTCACTGAACCTATCTACATCCCTTTGCACTCTGTGTCCTCCTCACAACTTGCTTTCCCACCTAGCTTTGCAAATTTGGCTACAATACACTCGGTCCCTTCATCCACGTCATTAATATAGATTGAAAATAGTTGAGGCCCCAACACTGATCCCTGTGGCACCCCACTAGTTACAGTTTGCTAACCGGAAAATGTCCCATTTATCCCGACTCTCTGTTTTCTGTTCGTTAGCCAATCCTCTATCCATGCTAATATATTACCCCCAACCTCGTGAGTTCTTATTTTGTGCAGTAACCTTTTATGTGGCACCTTATCGAATGCCTTCTGGAAATCCAAATACACCACATCCACTGGTTCACCCTTATCCACCCTGCTCGTTACATCCTTAAAGAACTCTAGTAATTTGTCAAACACAATTTCCCTTTCATAAAACCATGATGACTCTGCTTGACTGTATTATGATTTTTTAAATGTCCTGCTACTACTCCCTTAATCATGGATTCCAGCATTTTCCCAATGACAGATGTTAGGCTAACTGGCCTATAGTTTCCTGCTTTCTGTCTCCCTCCGTTCTTGAATAGGGGAGTTACATTCGCGGTTTTTCAATCCGCTGGGACCTCTCCAGAATTCAGGGAATTTTGGTAGATTACAACCAACGCATCCGCTATCTCTGCACCCACTTCTTTTAAGACCCTAGGATGCAGGCCATCCGGTCCAGGGGACTTGTCCACCTTTAGCCCCATTAGTTTACCTAGTACTTTTTCTCTAGTGATAGTCATTGTTTTAAGTTCCTCCCTCCCTATAGCCCCTTCATTATCAATTATTATTGGGATGCTTTTAGTGTCTCCTACCATGAAGACTGATACAAAATATTTGTTCAAAGTCTCTGCCATTTCCGTTTCCCATTATTAATTCCCCAGTCCCACCCTCTAAGAGACCAACGTTTACTTTAGCTACTCTCTTCTGTAGAAGCTCTTATTGTCTGTTTTTATATTTTTTGCTAGTTTACTTTCATAATCTATCTTCTTACTCTATTATTTTTTTAGTCATCCATTGCTGGTTTCTAAAAATGTCCCAATCCTCTGGCCTACCACTAATCTTCGCAACATTATATACCTTTTCTTTCAATGTGATACCATCCTTAACTTCCTTAGTTAGCCAAGGATGGTTCATCCTTCTCGTAGAGCCTCTCTTTTTCACTGGAATAAACCTTTGCTGAGAGTTATGAAATATCTCCTTAAATGTCTGCCACTGCTTATCTACCGTCTTACCCTTTAATCTATTTTCCCAGTCCACTTTAGCCAACTCTGTCTTCATACCTTTCTTTTGAACACTCTTGTTTATTATTTGTAAAAATATTGGAGGTGGGTGAAAAAAGGCTGCTTGACCAAGTGGGGGTTGGTTTGGCAACTGGGCCATGTGATAAATCCTCCAGGAATACGTCGAGAGTTGGCGAGCCTATTCCCGCTGCATTTGGCACACAGTAGGAAGAGAGAGAGAGAGAGAGGTGAGTGTGGGTGAATGAGAATGATTGTGGGAGGTTGTGCTGCCTCCCATTGTCAAATAGCCAGCCAACACTCACTCAGCAGCAAATTACCATTTGAGAGTTGGTGGAGTCAGATGAGAGCTGTGAATCTGCTCCCCACTGTCTTGCACCTCCAGGGAAGAGGGGAGGAATCTGAAGGGGGTGGGAGGGGGTAATTGGTCCCAACTTGCAAGACTCCAGGCAGGTCAACCAAGAAGGCAGCACCAGTGGGAATACGTGCGCATGCCCATGGGGGGTTTATGTAGTGGGCAACACCACGAATCAGTACAGTAAATGCCAGGACCCCAAACTCTCCTTCCATATTCCCTGCGTTTCATAGAATCATAAAAAATTTATGGCACAGAAGGAGGCCATTCGGCCCATCGTGTCCACGCTGGCCGAAAAACAGCTATCCGGCCTAATCCCACTTCCCAGCTCTTGGTCTGTAGCCCTGTAGGTTACTGCACTTGAAGTGCACATCCAATAACTTTTTAAATGTGATGAGGGTTTCTGCCTCTACCACCCTTTCAGGCAGAGTTCCAGACCCCCACCACCCTCTGGGTGAAAATAGTTCTCAGCTCCCCTCTAATCCTTCTACCAAGTACTTTAAATCTGGTTATTGACCTCTCTGCTAAGGGAAATAGGTCCTTCCTATCCACTCTATCTAGGCCCCTCAGAATTTTGTACACCTCAATTAAATCTCCCCTCAGCCTCCTCTGTTCCAAAGAAAACAACCCCAGCCGATCCAATCTTTCCTCATAGCTAAAATTCCCCAGTCCTGGCAACATCCTCGTAAATCTCCTCTGCACCCTCTCTGGTGCAATCACATCCTTCCTGTAATGTGGTGACCAGAACTACACGCAGTTCATGGTTGGCATGTACGGCAGATTTCCCAGATCTATCTACCAGACAGAAACACTCCACACACTGCAAACTCACCTGAGTTGCCTCCAATGGGGTTCAGGGGCATAGTCGGCATCATTGGAGGGCCCATCGGCTGGGGGAACATGGAATTCCCTCCCGGCTGGGGGAACATGGAATTCCCTCCCGACTGGGGGAACATGGAATTCCCTCCTGGCTGGGGGAACATCGACGGGTAGGCCTGGTTTCCCCCAGGAGGGTAGGCCGGGTTTCCCCCGGGAGGGTAGGCCGGGTTTCCCCCGGGAGGGTAGGCCGGGTTTCCCCCGGGAGGGTAGGCCGGGTTTCCCCCGGGAGGGTACGGTCCGGACATGGGGTACCCAGGTTCGTGCGAGGTGGGGTACAACGGATCGACTGCTTCTTCATAGGAGGGGGGAGCACTGGGGTTCGCCATTCTGCTTCAAACACTGGCTCCTGATCAGAGTCGGCGGGTCGTCCTGGAAGACACAAATTTAGAAAAACACTTATACTTCGGAACACAATACACTCTCTCTCCGAGTCAGGAGGTCGTGGGTTCGAGCCCCACTCCAGAGACTTGAGCCCATAATCCAGGCCGACACTCCCAGTGAAGTACTGAGGGAGTGCTTCACTGTCAGAAGTGCAGTCTTTCAGATGCGACGTAAAACCGAGGCCCCATCTGCCCCCTCGCTTGGGCATAAACGATCCCACGGTCACTGTTTTGAAGAAGAGCAGGGGAGTTCTCCTCGGTGTCCTGGCCAATATTTTTCCCTCAACCAACATCACTAAAAAACAGATGATCTGGGCACTGACACATTGCTCTTTGTGGGATCTTGCTGTGCGTGAATTGGCTGCTGCGTTTCCCACATTACAACAGTGACCACTCTTCCAAAGTGCTTCATTGGCTGTAAAGCGCTTTGGGACGTCCCGTGGTCGTGAAAGGCGCTATAGAAATGCAACTCTGGGCTTTATAAATAGAGGCCTGGAGTACAAAAGCCAGGAAGTGATGCTAAACCTTTATAAAAAAAAAACTAGTTCGGCCCCAGCTGGAGTATTGCCCAGTTCTGGGCATCACACTTTAGGAGGGACCTGAAGGCTTTGGAGAGGGTGCAGAGGAGATTTACTAGAAAGGCTCCAGGGATGAGGGATTATAGTCACATGGATAGACTCGAGAAGAACATAAGAAATAGGAGCAGGAGTCGGCCATTTGACCCCTCGAGCCTGCTCCGCCATTCAATAAGATCATGGCTGATCTTCGACCTCAACTCCACCTTCCCGCCCGATCTCCATATCCCTTGATTCCCCTAGAGTCCAAAAATCTCTCGATCTCAGCCTTGAATGTACTCAAAGACTCAGCATCCACAGCCCTCTGGGGCAGAAAATTCCTAAGATTCACAACCCGGAGTGAAGAAATTCCTCCTCATCTCGGTCTTAAATGGCCGACCCTTTATCCTGAGACTGTGCCCCCTAGTTCTAGACTCTCCAGCCAGGGGAAACAACCTCTGAGCATCTACCCTGTCAATCCCCCTCAGAATCTTGTATGTTTCAATGAGATCACCTCTCATTCTTCTAAACTCCGTATTTCTTGAGGCTAAAGGGATCAAGGGATATGGGGAGAAGGCAGGGACAGGGTACTGAATTTGGATGATCAGCCATGATCTCATTGAATGGCGGAGCAGGCTCGAAGGGCCGAATAGCCTACTCCTGCTCCTATCTTCTATGTTTCTATGTTTCTAAGTATAGGCCCATTCTACACAATCTCTCCTCATAGGACAGCCCTCTCATCCTAGGAATCAATCTAGTGAACCTTTGTTGCACCGCCTCCAAGGCAAATATATCCTTCCTTAGATAAGGAGACCAAAACTGTGCACAGTACTCCAGGCGTGGTCTCACCAAGGCCCTGTACAATTGTAGCAAGACTTCCTCACTCTTATACTCTAACCCCCTTGCAATAAAGGCCAACATGCCATTTGCCTTCTTTATTGCTTGCTGTACCTGCATGCTAGCTTTCTGTGTTTCTTGCACGTGGACACCCAAATCTCTCTGAACACCAACATTTGAAAGTTTCTCACCATTTAAAAAATATTCTGTTTTTCCATTTTTCCTACCAAAGTGAATAACCTCACATTTCCCTACATTATACTCCATCTGCCACCTTACTGCCCACTCACTCAGTCTATCGATATCCCCTTGCAGACTCTGTGTTCTCCTCACAGCTTACTGTCCCACCTAGCTTTGTATCCTTAGCAAACTTGGATACATTACACTCGGTCCCTTCGCCTAGGTCATTAATATAGATTGTAAATAGCCGAGGCCCCAACACTGATCCTTGCGGTACCCCACTAGTTACAGCCTGCCGACCTGAAAATGACCCGTTTATTCCTACTCTCTGTTTTCTGTCCGTTAACCAATCCTCTATCCATGCTACACTATTAACCCCAACCTCATGAGCCCTAATCTTGTGTAATAACCTTTTATGTGGCACCTTATCGAATGCCTTTTGGAAATCCAAATATACTACATCCACTGGTTCCCCTTTATCTACCCTGCTAGTTACATCCTCAAAAAACTCAAATAAATTTGTCAAACATGATGCGCTATCAATTACTCATAAAAGACTGAGAGTTAGAAGAGTAACTAAAGGCTTTTATTAACAACAGAATGGAGGTCTGCCTCGCGTGGTCGACCGGTCCAGGATACAAAGGGCTGGGGAGCAGTCACCTTTATACTAGGACCTGTGGGAGGAGTCAGCCGAGGCATGTCCAGGCATGTACACAGTGGAATACAAACAGGAATACAAACAGTGGTTTACCACAAAACACGATTTCCCTTTCATAAAACCATGTTGACTCTGCCTATTGATTATGCTATGAAGCTAGGGTTGCTCTCCTTAGAGCGGTGAAGGCTAAGAGATTTGATAGAGGTGTTTAAAATCATACAGGTGTTTAGGTAGAGTGAATAAAGATAAACTGTTTCCAATGGCTGAAAGATCAATAATGAGAGGGCACAGATTTCAGCTGATTGGCAAAAGAACCAGAGGCGAGATGAGGAGAAACGTTTTTATGCAGCGAGTGGTTACGATTTGGAGTGCACTGCCTGATAGGCTGGTGGATACAGATTCAATAATAGCCTTCAAAAGGGAACTAGAAAAATACTTGAAGGGGAAAAATGTTCAGGGGTATGGGGAAAGAGCGGGGGAGTCGGACTAATGGGATCGCTCTTCGAAAGAGCCAGCGCAGACTCGATGGGCCGAAAGGCCTCCTGTGTTGTTTAAGTCTTTTTCTTTTCTTTCGGGAAGGAAACCTGGCGTCCTTACCCAGTCTGGGCCTATATGTGACTCCAGGCCCACATCAACGTGGTTGACTCTGAACTGCCCTCTGAAGTATCTGAGGAAGACACCGAGTTCAGGGCAATTAGAATTGAGCAATAAATGCCCACATCCCGAAGACGGATACAAAAATAGTATTGTACCAGAGGCCCCCACACAGTGGGGTTTAATTCAGTAAAATAGACATTCAGGCCTGTAAAACATATTGGCCTAGAAATTCAGTTGGGCGCGCCAGCCGTTAGCGCCTTAGGAGGAGTAGATCTCGAGCGCTAGGCGCTTATCGCCCGGGCGCAGCGCGATCTGCGCCTCTCCCCAACTTCAGGACACATTTAGCGCCGGCGCAAAGTCTTAGCGCGCGCCCTGCTGCGCGCGCAGATCATGACGTCATTTAATAGTGCAACGCCCTTTGTGCGCCCCAAACCGGAACTTCACTCGCGCCGGCCCATTGTGCGCCGGGCGGCCCGAGCGACTGTGAAGTGGAACGGTACACAGCCCAGCCGGGCCGCGGGGAGCGCAAATTAAAGGGCACTTACCCAGCAGTATAAAGGCCAGCCATTTTGCAGCATTCACTCTTGTGCAACGGTTTTTTGGACAGAGACCAAGGAGGAGAGTTTACTGGTTTGGACTAACACTTGGACAGGTATTTTTGGCTCAGGCCAGAGCTTACCAATTATCTTTGCCTTCATTCAGAGCTCAGTGTTTGCCAGCATATAATGGGGGCTGCATTGGGTGGCAACGCTGAATTTCAGCCTTATGCCAGAAGGGCTTACAGACGCCGTGAGAGAGTGGCAGCCCTGGCTAGACGCAGAGGGGGCAACAGGCGTCGCCAACTGAGGCCTTACCCACGCAGGGTATACCGCCAGCAGACCTCCTATCTGACCATGTCTGCCGCGATGTGTGTTAGGAGGCTGCGATTCCGAAGGGAGGTGGTTGCAGACATCTGCCGGCTGCTTCAGAGAGATCTGCAGCCACAGCTGATGCGCAGGATGTCTCTGTCGGTGGCAGTGAAGGTGACGGTGGCTCTCAACTTCTATGCCTCCGGCTCCTTCCAATCCGCTACTGGGGACATCGCTAACATCTCCCAGTTCGCCGTGCATTGCTGCATCCGCCAGGTGACCGAAGCCCTTTTCAGAAGGAGACATCAATTCATCTCCTTCCCCATGACCCTGGACAAGCAGCAGCAGCGTGCAGTGGGGTTTGCAAGAATAGCAGGCTTCCCCATGGTGCAGGGCGCCATTGACTGCATGCATGTGGCTTTGCGGGCACCTCTTGAGCATGCCGAGGAGTACCGCAACCGGAAGGGCTACCATTCCCTCAATGTACAGCTGGTGTGTGACCACAGGCAGCGCATCCTAGCTGTCAATGCCCGCTTTCCAGGCAGCAGCCACGATGCCTTTATCCTGCGACAGACAACTGTGGCTGACATGTTCCAGGCACAGCCTCCCCCAAGAGGATGGCTTATCGGGGACAAAGGCTATCCTTTGTGTACCTGGCTCATGACCCCGCTCCGCGCGCCCACGACCCCTGCTGAAGAGGCATACAACGAGAGCCATCAAGCGACGAGGAACCTCATAGAACAAACAATCGGCGTGCTCAAGCAACGGTTCCGCTGTCTCGATCGCTCCGGGGGAGCCCTCCAGTATTCGCAGGATCGAGTCTCCCAATTCGTCGTCGTTTGCTGCATGCTGCACAACCTGGCTATCCGCAGGACTCAGGCACTGCCACCTCACGTTGGACCACCACCTCAGGAGGAGGAGCAGGAGGAGCATGAGGACGACGAGGACGAGGAGTACCAGCCCAGGAGGGACGCACAAGGTCCAAGGGCCGCCCGTCGGCAGCTTATTGAACGTCACTTCTAGGCCCCCTGTCAGGGAATGGCTTGTGCCAATGATAGAACATGATTGCAGCCGCTCCGCAAGCCCTCAGCCGGTTAAGGCAACAAACACTTCAAAGATCAAACATGGACAATGTGAATAAATAAAATGCTTTAATGTACAAACTCTGGGCCCTTCCCACATGAAAACCAAAAACAGACGAAACCCCCAAAAAACACTGAAACACATTACTCGCTCCCACAACCTGGAGAGGATTAACAAAATAGGGCAACTAAAATGGCCGTCATTCTCAGCCTTCGTCAAAAACAAACATCACATCATCGGCCTTCAAAAAACAAACATCCAATTCTCGGCCTCAAGAAACAAACACAAATGGCCACACATTCGACTATTTGGCCCGCTAGGGCGATGCCTTGGCCATCTTTGGGTGGCCCCTGCCCGCCCTGCTGCTCCGCCTCAAAGTAAGGCCATTGGCTGCTGCAAGGCTGGGGGCAGGCTCCTGAGGGGCACATGTCGTGACGGCAGATGCCCTTGGGGGTCGGCCTAGTCGAGGTCTGGCCGTCGAGCGGGCGGCTGTTGATTGCTGCAGCTGTGGCTGGCCAGCATCAGTCGCTGCAGCAGCTCCACTGGGGGAGTGGCAGTGGCGGCTGGAGGAATGGCGGCAAGCTGGCGGATGGCAGGCGCTCGCTGGTCGCCTGAGACACTGGCACTCGCCCGGGCCAGCACTGCAGCATGCGCACCAATCTGCCGAGGGACAGACCGCTGTGCTGCTGCAGCGCGCCGGGTGCCCTGGCGATGCCTGGCTGACACAGCGAGTGTGGCAGCAGGGAGTGCCCGTGTTGACCTGTTCACTGACCGCAGCAGAGCAGCCAGTGACTGGACGGCACCACTGATCACCTGGCCAGTTGCTGACAGATCTGCCCAGTATTCCGCCCGACTGGTGGCCTCTAAGGGCCCGAACTCGGCCACACTCCGAGAGAGGGAATCGATGGACTCAGGCAGCCGTGCCACTGCCGCCATGAGCTCCGTGTGCCGGCGCTCCGAGTCCGCGGACAAGTCTTCGAGGCGTTCCATCTCCTCGGCAAAGAGCATCTCCTGACTGGAGGCCGGACTCTCCCTCTGGGGAGAAGGCCGCCGAGCTGGCCGACCCTTCCTGCGTTGCTGGAGGCCGCTGGGCCCAGCAATTGGACTCCCCTCCGACGCATCCCCCCTCTGGGGAGAAGGCCGCCGAGCTTCCACCCCCCTCCCGCCTTTCTGCAGCATGCAGGTCCCCTCCCCTTCGACACTTCCGCCACGCTGCCCTCCAGGGAAGACGTGTCCCCTACATTGGCCTGGGTGGCCGCGGCTGAGGGTTCCCCTGATGGGCCGCCTTCCTCTTGCTCCTCCTCCTGCTCCTCCTCGGAGGGTCTGTCACTGGCAAGTTGAGGGACCTCCTCTTGACCATCTGAAAGCAGGAAGGCACAAGAGTAGCTTTAGAGTGAGGAGAGGGCGTCAGTGCGGGATGCATGAGTGGTGGCATTCAGCGCATTGGTCGGACAGTGGCAAAGGATGTAGATCTGATGCGCAAGTGGGACGAGAGAGGTGCAAAAGGTGATGTCCTTACCATTGCTGCCCAGAACAGGGTCGGCATCTCCACATGCAACAGGCCCAATCACCCGGCCACCCATGAGGCGCTCCACGCGATGTTGCAGGTCGGCGAGTGGCTGGATATGGGGTCGGCCTCCCCCGGTCGCAGTCCGGCTCTTGCGATTATTCGCCAGCTTGGCCTGCAAGAGAAAGGACGGCCTCTAAGTACAGTGTGTCGCCGTGATCTTGTGTGCACTGCCTCCCATGGTGGAATAGCCTGGCCAGTGTGTCGCCATGATCTGGTGTGCACTGCCTCCCATGGTGGAATAGCCTGGCCAGTGTGTTGCCATGATCTGGTGTGCACTGCCTCCCATGGTGGAATAGCCTGGCCAGTGTGTCGCCATGATCTGGTGTGCACTGCCTCCCATGGTGGAATAGCCTGGCCAGTGTGTCGCCATGATCTGGTGTGCACTGCCTCCCATGGTGGAATAGCCTGGCCAGTGTGTTGCCATGATCTGGTGTGCACTGCCTCCCATGGTGGAATAGCCTGGCCAGTGTGTCGCCATGGTCTGGTGTGCAATGCCTCCCATGGTGGAATAGCTTGGCCAGTGTGTTAAGTGCAGAATGTGCAATTGATGCTCATGCCTGTCCCATAGCTGCTGGATGAAGGCTGGCCATTAGAGCTTTCAGGTCCCTTTGCCCATAATGTGAGGTGCACATGCAAGGATGAGGAGGTCACTGGAAAGGGTACTCACCCTGACAATGCGTGTGAGGTCATTTAACTTTTTGCGGCATTGGGCACCGGTCCTGGGGACGTCGCTGTTGGCTGACAGCTTGCTGGCGACATGCCTCCAGGCTCTCCTGTAGACGTGGACCGTCGCCTTCTTGCCATTGTCCGGGTACAAAACATGGCGCCTCTTCTCCACAGCAGCAAGCAGCACACTCAGATCACGCTCTGAGAAGCGCTGCGCACGTTCACGGGCCTTCTCCATGTCTTCAGGCGCTATTTGGGTCCAGCAGCAGTGTTCAGGCCTAGCTGGAGGGCTCCACTATCCAGGGCGTGGCAGCAGACACAGTCAACCCTTCCCCCTTAAGAGCTGGCCGGCACCAGGGTGTCTGCTGTCAATCACGAGATGGCCGCACATGCGCTGCGCCCGGCCTCGGCGCTATCGATCACCACCTCCGGCTTAGCGCCCAAAGAGAGGCGTCCAGCAGCAGTTTTAGCGCTCGCCCGAACTAGTAGGGCGAAGCTAATGAATATCGGAGAAGTGAGGGGGCCTAGAACCGACGTGCAATAAGCCGCCGACGGGCGGCCCTTGCACTTTCTGCCTCCCTCCTGTGCTGGTCCTCCTCCTCCTCCTCCTCCTCCTCTGGTGGTCCTCCAATGTCTGCTGGCAGTGGCTGAGTCCTGCGGATAGCCAGGTTGTGCAGCATGCAGCACACGACCACGAAATGGGAGACTCGCTCAGGCGAGTACTGTAGGGCTCCTCCGGAACGATCCAGACAGCGGAACCGTTGCTTCAGGATGCCGATTGTTTGCTCAATGATGTTCCTGGTTGCTTGATGGCTGTCATTGTATCCCTCTTCAGCAGGGGTGCGGGGCGCACGGAGCGGGGTCATCAGCCAGGTGCACAAAGGATAGCCTTTGTCCCCGAGAAGCCATCCTCGTGGGTGAGGCTGGGCCTGGAACATGTCTGCCACAGAAGTCTGGCGCAGGATGAAGGCATCGTGGCTGCTGCCTGGAAAGCGGGCATTGACAGCTAGGATGAGCTGCCTGTGGTCACACACCAACTGCACGTTGAGCGAATGGTAGCCCTTCCGGTTGCGGTAATCCTCGGCATTCTCTAGAGGTGCCCGCAAAGCCACATGCGTGCAGTCAATGGCGCCCTGCACCATGGGGAAGCCCACTAATGCTGCCAAGCCCATTGCACGCTGTTGCTGCTTGTCAACGGTCATGGAGAAGGAGATGAACTGACGTCTCCTTCTGAAAAGGGCATTGGTCACCTGGCGGATGCAGCAATGTACCGCAAACTGGGAGATGTTGGAAATGTCCCCAGTAGCGGATTGGAAGGAGCCGGTGGCATAGAAGTTGAGAGACACCGTCACCTTCACTGCCACCGACAGAGACGTCCTGCTTCTCAGCTGTGGCTGCAGATCTCCGCGAAGTAGGTGGCAGATCTCAGTGACCACCGCCCTTCTGAATCGCAGCCTCCGAACACACTGCTCGTCAGACATGTTCAGATATGAGAACTGCTGGCGGTATACCCTGGGTGGGTAAGGCCTCCTTTGCCGACGCCTGTTGCCCCTTCTCCGTCTGGCCATGACTGGCACTCTCTCACGGCGTCTCTGAGCCCTTTGAATGCAATGGAGAAGCCCAACGTTTCCACCCATTGCAGCCCCCATTATATGTTTCCAATCAATGCTATGGCTCTGAAGTTAAAGACAAGTGCAAAGCTGTGGCCTGAAGCCACAAGTACCTGTGCGAGTGTTGAGCCAAACCAGAAAGCTCTCTACCTTTGTCTCTCTCCAAAGATCCGTCTCTCACAAAGAAGGAGTGTTGCAAAATGGCTGCCATTTCTACGGCAGGAGGAGTGCCCTTTAATTTGCGCCCCCTGCGCCCCGCAGCGACTGAGAACCGTTCCCCTCTACCAGTCGCTAGGGGCGCCAGGCGCACAATAGGCCGGCGCCACTGAATTTCCGGTTTGGGGTGCACAAAGGGCGTTGCACGATGAAATGACGTCAGGATCTGCGCGCTCAAAGGCTTGGCGCCGCCGCTAAATCTTAACTGAAGTTGGCGAGAGGTGCAGATCGCGCTGCGCCCGGGCGCTAGCCGCTTAGCACCCCACATCTCCTCCTCCTAAGGCGCTAGCGGCTGGCGCAAACAACTGAATTTCTAGGCCAATGTCTCTTCACTTCTTTCGTTCTCTCCCAGCCTGGCCTCTTAATCTATTTCATATCCTGTGCTTCTTTAGTCTTGAGAAAGGGTTCACCCGAAACGTTGACTCTATTTTCTCTCCACGGATGCTGAGTTTTTCCAGCATTTTCTGTTGTTATTTCGGATTTCCAGCATCTGCAGTATTTTGCTATCGTGTGTGTTAACGGGGGACCGGTAACAGAGAAAACCCCCTTACAGCCCTAAGCTCGGGAATTCCCTCCCTAAACCTTTCCGCCTCTCCACCAATGTTCCCTGTAATTTTATTTTTGGGGAACATTGCTCGCTACCTCTCTCTCCTCCTTTAAGACGCTCCTTGAAACCTACCTCTTTGACCAAGCCTGTCCTAATGTCTCTTTATGTGGCTCGGTTCAAATTTTTGTCTGATAATCGCTCCTGTGAAACGCCTTGGGGACATTTTACTACATTAAAGGCGCTGTATAAATACAACATGTTGACGGACCAGCCCATGTGAAAGCAGAGGAGAGGGGGAGGGGAGAAAGTGTGAGCGGAGAGGGGGAGGGGCAGGAGAAGCAAGTGAAAAAATGAAATTGCGAGAGAGAGAGAGAGAGACAAAAAGGAAGATAGACGTGCACACACACCCCTCTTAATTATTTGGTGCTGAGTCACAGACTCAAGGGGCCCAGTGGTTGCACTGAAGACAATCTCTCGCTCTCTCTGACAGCAACTTGATATTAGGTCACTGGCAACCACGCAATTAGACGCTGTTCAAATATAAAAACAAGCATCTGGAAGAGTCTGCAGCGTGCGCTGTACTTTTGGAAAGGAATCGTAATGGACTGAATGAGGTGCAGCTGCAGACTCGGTAACTGGCCAGAGAGAGAGAGCGAGAGAGGGGAAAACATGGAATGCGCTGCCTGAAAGGGCGGTGGGAGCAGATTCAATAGTAACTTTCAAAAGGGAAATTGGATAAATACTTGAAGGGGAAAAATTTGCAGGGCTGTGGGGAAAGAGCAGGGGGGAGTGGGACTAATTGGAGAGCTCTTTCAAAGAGCCAGCAGAGGCACCATGGGCCGAATGGCCTCCTCCTGTGCTGTAAGATTCTATGTTCAAAAACACATTAACTATTAGCAGCTGGTTACAGCTCCCGCCCAACAAGCAGTCAGTCGGGTATCTGTGCCTGGGCACGACAGATCGGCTCGGAGCTGCTCCAGCTAAAGGAGAATTTCTGGAGGGGGGGGAGAGAGGGGGAGGGGAGGGGGAGGAGAGAGGGAGAGAGAAAAAGAGAGGGGGAGAGAAAAAGAGAGAGAGGGGAAGGGGGAGGGGAGGGGAGGGAGAGAAAGAGAGAGGGGAAGAGGGAGAGAGAGATGGGCGTTCCTGAATCTTGAACGATCGCAACACTTGGCTCGAATGCGGTGAAGAGAAAGTTAAGAACATAAGAAATAGGAGCAGGAGTAGGCCAATCGGCCCCTCGAGCCTGCTCCGCCATTCAATAAGATCATGGCCGATCTGATCCTAACCGCCAATCCACTATCACAGAACCATCTCCTGAATCTAACAGAATTAGACACACGAAATAGGAGCAGGATCAGGCTACACGGCCCCTGGGCCAGCTCCGCTACCCACAGGGCCATGTCCGATCCGAACCTAGACTCATGTCCAAATTCCTGCCCGCTCCCCGTAACCCTTTATTCCCTTTACTTCTAGGAAACTGTCTATTTCTGTTTTAAATTTATGTAATGATGTAGTTTCTACAGCTTTTTGGGGCAGCATATTCCATGGACCTACCACCCTCTGAGTGAAGTAGTTCCTCCTCATCTCAGTTTTGAAAGAGCAGCCCCTTAATCTAAGACTATGCCCCCTAGTTCTAGTTTCACCCATCATCGGGAACATCTTCCCCGCATCCACCCGATCCAACCCCTTCACAATCTTATATGTTTCAATAAGATCGCCTCTCATTCTTCTGAACTCCAATGAGTAGAGTCCCAATCTACTCAACCTCTCCTCATATGTCCATCCCCTCCTCCCTGGGATTAACCGAGTGAACCTTCTTTGTACTGACTCGAGAGCAAGTATGTCTTTTCTTAAGTATGGGCACCAAAACTGTGTGCAGTATTCCAGGTGCGGTCTCACCAATACCTTGTACAACTGAAGCAATACCTCCCTATTTTTATATTCTATCCCCCTAGCAATGAAAGCCAACAATCTATTGGCCTTCTTAATCACTTGCTGCACCTGCATACTAACCTTTTGAGTTTCGTACACCAGGAGCCCCAGATTCCTTTGTACTTCAGTACTTTCCAGTTTCTTGCCATTAAGATAATAACTTGCTCTATGATTTTTCCTGCCAAAGTGCATAACCTCACACTTTCCAGTATTGTATTCCATCTGCCAAATCTCTGCCCACTTACTTAGCCTGTCTATGTCCCCTTGCAGGTTTTTTATGTCCTCCTCACTCACTACTTTCCCTCCCATCTTAGTATCATCTGCAAACTTTGATATGTTACACTCGGTCCCCTCCTCCAAATCGTTAATATAGATTGTAAAGAGTTGGGGACCCAGCACTGACCCCTGCGGAACACCACTAGTTACTGATTGCCATTCTGAGAATGAACCATTTATCCCAACTCTCTGCCTTCTGTTAGATAGCCAATCCTCTATCCATGCCAGAATATTACCCCCAATCCCGTGATTTTTTATCTTAAGCAATAATCTTTTGTGTGGCACCTTGTCAAATGCCTTTTGGAAGTCTAAATACACTACGTCCACTGGTTCCCCTTTATCCACCCTATATGTTACTTCCTCAAAGAACTCCAACAAATTTGTCAAACATGACTTCCCCTTCATAAAACCATGCTGACTTTGTCCTATTAAATTATGATTATCCAAATGTCCTGTTGCTGTCTCCTTAATAATGGACTCCAATATTTTACCTACCACAGATGTTAGGCTAACCGGTCTATAGTTTCCAGCCTTCTGTCTACTGCCCTTTTTAAATAAGGGTGTTACATTAGCAGTTTTCCAGTCTGCCAGGACCTTTGCCGAGTCCAGGGAGTTTTGGAAGATTATTACCAATGCATCCACAATCCCTACCGCCACTTCCCTCAAGACCCTAGGATGTAAGCCATCAGGTTCAGGTGATTTATCCGCCTTGAGTCCCATTATTTTACCGAGTACCACTTCCTTAGTGATTTTGATCGTGTTTAGCTCCTCCCCCCCTATAGCCCCCTGTTTGTCCAGTGTTGGGATATTCTTTGTGTCTTCTACTGTAAAGACTGATACAAAATATTCATTCAGTGTTTTTGCCATCTCCATATTTCCCACCATTAATTTCCCGGTCTCATCCTCTAAGCTTCTTTATTTTTTTAAGAATCACAAGGTGAATCAGCCGGTGGATTCAGAGAAACTCTTGGTATTGAAGTGCAAAATGACCAGAAGCTCTCCCTTCCAGTCTCTCTCGCATAATCTGCACTGTCTGTCGCTAACTCCCCAAACACAGAGGGAACCGTCAGTGAAGAGAGCCCAACAACAAGCATTTATATAGAATGACATTGAATGTACGGCACAGGAACAGGCCATTCGGCCCAACTGGTCCGTGCGCCACATGAGCCTCCTCCCACCCTACTTATTCTAACCCCTCTGTTCCTTTCCCCCGCATGTACTTATCTAGCTTCCCCTTAAATGCATTGTGCAAGCAGATATGACAGCAACATAAACCCTGGACCACAGGAGCAGGCCACTTGATGAAGCGCCTGTAACCTTGACAACCTTATCCCTGCTGCTTCCGGCTCTCGCTCCGATCTGGTGAATTCCAGTAACTATGGTCCCAATTCCCACCCGTCCCTCACTTTTACATAGAATCTTATAAGCACAGGAGGAGGCGGCCACCCGGCCCATCGTGCCTTCTGCCGGAAAATGCTGGCTGTGGTGGGAATCACCACGGCCCAGCAGAGACTGAAGCCTAAATCTACCACCTTTTCCACTGGCGGGAGGGTCGGTGACCACAGGACACAGATGATACGTGGAAACATGTTTTTTTCCGCAGCGAGTTGTTGTGATCTGGAATGCGCTGCCCGAAAGGGCGGTGGAAGCAGATTCAATAGTAACTTTCAAAAGAGAAATTGGATAAATACTTGAAGGGGAGCAATTTGCAGGGCTGTGGGGAAAGAGCAGGGGGGAGTGGGACTAATTGGAGAGCTCTTTCAAAGAGCCGGCATAGGCAGGATGGGCCGAATGGCCTCCTTCTGGGGAGCGAGGCGCTACCACGTGATCCATCTCGACCTCCTCCTGCCCCTTAGTAGGCTTCTCTCTCTCTATTAAATCACTGCTGACAGACTTTCCACACACATCGATTAGAAGCCCACCAAGCCCCGGGTACAAGTGGTTATGTTACCAGACTAATAATCCCGACAACGGCAGCTCAAATCCCACCGTGGCAGTTTGAGAATTTGAATTTCCTTATAAATTCAGGAAATAAAAAGCTGGGGTCCCTAAAAGTGCCCACGAAGCTGTCGGATTGTCGGTAAAAATCCAGCTGGTTCACTGATGTTCCTTTAGGGAAGGAAACCTGCCGTCCTTACCCGGTCCAGGCCTACACGTGACTCCAGTCCCCACACCAATATGGTTGACTGATAAAAGACGCAATCAGACAGTGGAGAGGAGGGATTTCAGTGAGGGCGACCAGGCAGCGGAAACACTCGGGGTGGAGTTCAGGAACACGCAGAGGATGCAAGACGCTGGTGGGAGTTGCCGGCAGACCTCCTGACTGTGGTGATGTCATGGGGAAACGTATACATATGAAGGCCAGGGAAGCATGTAGCACAAGTGGGCGTGGCCAGGCGAGTCCAATAAGTTAGCCGCACATGGCTAATTGGGAATCCAAATCTGGCTAATTGCATTTCTGATTCATGCGTAAAAAATAAGTAATAGACACCATCGTTGGGCATGTGATTGCAATCCTCCTTTTGCAAAATGCAACTTTTTTGAATGCTTTACTTCCTTGGTTACTGAACGATGCTAGATTCATTAATTGTACATCTACCTGTATTGTGTGAGTGTGAGTGTATGTACGACAAGTTCCATATTCTAACCACACTCTGGGTAAAGCAGTTTCTCCTGAATTCCCTAATGGATTTATTAGTGACTATCTTGTGTTTATTGTCCCCAGTTCTGGTCTCCCCCACAAGTGAAAAATCTTCTCCACATATACCCCATCAAACCCTTTAATAGTCTTACAGACCTCATCACCCTCAGTATTTTTTTCTAGAGAAAAGACGCCAGTCTGTTCAACTTTTCCTAATGGGTATAACCACCCAGTTCTGGTATCATCCTAGTAAATCAAGGGGAGACTGGATAGGAACTTGAGGGACAATAAACTTGCAGGGCTACGGGGATAGAGCGGGGGAATGGGACTGACTGGATTGCTCTACAGAGAGCCAGCACGGACTCGATGGGCCGAATGGCCTCCTTCTGTGTTGTTATGACTCTATGGTAGCACAAACAATGTGGTTATAATGGGAGATTTTAATTCTCTCTCAGGCTGGGAGAAGCAGATCAGCTCAAGTAGTGAAGGCAATGGATTTCTAGAATCTCGAAAGTCCCGCTTTAACAAGCCACTCGGTCGCAGCAAACTGCTTCAAGGCAACTAGGGATGGGTAACAAATGTCGGCCTTGCCAGCGACGCCCACATCCTGATAGCGAATAAAAATAAACTGCCTGCGGTCTGCTCCTTCCCACCCATTACTGATGCTCCGACGACAAATTGGCAAAAGAGTCAGAGGGGAGATGAGGAGAATTTATTTTCCGCAGCGAGTTGTTGAGATCGGGAACATGCTGCCTGAAAGGGCGGTGGAAGCAGATTCAATAGTAACTTTCAAAAGGGAATTGGAGAAATATTCGAAAAGGAGAAATTTGCAGGGCTGTGGGGAAAGAGCAGGGGGAGTGGGACTAATTGGAGAGCTCTTTCAAAGAGCCGGCACAGGCATGATGGGCCGAATGGCCTCCTTCTGTGCTCTATCATTCTATGATTCTGTGAATACCCTGGTTCACTCTTCCACCACCCCTCCTCCCAGCTCTCCTTCCCCAGGCACCTTCCCCTTGAAGCAAAGGAGATGCAGCGCCCGCCCGTTCACCTCCTCCCACATCACTGTCAGAGCCACAATTACTCCGACCATCTCTGACAGCTCAGAGGAACATCGGAACAGGAGTAAGCCTTCGTCGGTTCTGAAACGCGTTCCAGAAAACTGTCCCGAAAACATTCTAGAAATCCATTGCCTTCACTACTTGAGCTGATCTGCTTCTCTCCGTCTGAGAGAGAATGAAAATCTCCCATTATAACCACATTGTTTGTGCTACATGCTTCCCTGGCCTTCATCATATGTATACGTTTTCCCCATGACATCACCACAGTCAGGAGGTCTGCAGACAACTCCCACCAGCGTCTTGCATCCTCTGCGTGTTCCTGAACTCCACCCCGAGTGTTTCCACTGCCTGGTCGCCCTCACTGAAATCCCTTCCCTCCACTGTCTGATTGCGCCTTTTATCAATATCACAGCTCCCCCCTCCTTTCCCAATTTCCCTGACTCTCAGTGCGGTCTCTCTCACTGCCAAGACCAAACACAGATTAGGTGGCCGCTTTGCTGAACACCTCCATTCTGTCCTCAGGTTTGACCCCCAATGATTAAGTGAGCGGGCAAAACTGTGGCAGATGGAGCTCAATGTGGGATAGTGTGAGCTCATCCACTGTGGACCTAAGACAATAGATCAGAGTGTTTTCTAAATGGTGAGAAGCTGGGAACTGTGGAGGAGCCGAGAGATTGAGGGGCCCAAGTACAGAAATCACTAAAAGCTGGTGGGCAGGTGCAAAAAAAATAAAAAGACTAATGGAATATCAAAGGGGTTGAAGTTATGTTACAGTTGTACAGAACTCTGTTCAGACCCTATCTGAAGTAACTGTGTTCAGTCCTGGGCCCCGCTCCTCAGGAAGGATACACTGGCCTTGAAGGGGGAACAACACAGCTTCACCAGAATGATACCGGGGGTAAAAGGGTTAAAATATGAGGACAGGTTGCATAAATTCAGCTCATATTCTCTTTAGTATAGAAGATTAACGGATGATCTAATTGACGTGTTTAAGCTAATTAAAGGATTTGAAAGGGTAGAGAGAGACTATTTCACTCTGGTGGGGGGAGTCCAGAACAAGGGGGCAGAACCTTAAAATTAGAGCCAGGCCGTTCTGGGGTGATGTCAGGAAACACTTCTCCATACAAAGGGTCGTGGAAATCTGGAACTCGCTCCCCCAAAAAGCTGTTGAGGCTGGGGGTCAATTGAAAATGTCAAAACTGAGATTGATGAATCTTTGTTGGGTATTAGGAATATGGAGCCAAAGCAGGGAGATGGAGTTGAGGTACAGATCAGCCTTGATCAAAATGAATGGTGGAATAGGCTGAGGGGCTGAATGGCCTCCTCCTGCTCCTATATTCCGTGTTTTGTCACTTCAACTCCCTCTAAATCCCATCTGATCTCTCTGTCCTTGACCTCCTACTCTGTTTGAATCAAAAGATTACAGAAGAATTTCGGCCCCTCTTATATCGGCCATCCGGAAGTCGCTCTGCTGCCCTGGTTAGACCACACCTGGAGCACTGTGAGCAGTTCTGGGCACCACACCTTAGGAAGGATAGATTGGCCTCGGAGGGGGTGAAGCGTAGGTTTACCAGAATGATAAACCCCAACCCCAAGGGTTAAATTACGAGGAGGGATTACACAATCTAGGGTTGTATTTCCTGGAATTTAGACGGTTAAGGGGTAATTTGATCGAAGTATTCAAGATATTGGCCCAGAAATTCGGGTCTCCACGGGTGAGTACGCACGGGGTACTCACCCGTAGGCCCAATGGAAGTGCCGGTTTCCTGCATGCACTGCGCATGCGCGGGAAACCGTCGCTTCCGTTCCCCTGAAAGGAGGGGTTAAGAGGTCGAACGCGTGCACGGGAGAGGCAGCGCGTGCGCATCGAACTTCGTTTTTTTTTTAAACAGGTTTTCCCGGGAATGTAAGCCTGCAGAAGTTAGAAATGTAAAAAGCAGGCGTAAGGCCTGCTTTTTACAAGGTAAGTGGTGAATTAATTAAAATTAAAACATTTTTTCCACAGGTTTATTATTTTTAAATACTTTAAAGCAAGGTAAGTTTATTTTTTAGCCCCGTTAGAAAATAAAATTATTTTTTTCAAAAATTTAAATTATTGTTTAAAATAGTTATTTCATGTAATTAATAGTTCATTTAAAAAATGTGATTTAAAAAAAAAATTATTTGAAGATTCAGTGTTGTTTTGGGGCCGTAGTATTTATAAGTCTTGACAGCACTTCCTGTCAGACTTATGAATGGAGCATTCCCTGCTCCGATTGGCTCCCCATGGCCCACGTGATCCCAGGGGATGCATCGAACTAACTGCGCCCCTGGGATACGCAAGCACTGCACGCCGACAGCTGGAGGAGGCCCAGGATCGGAATCCCACACGGGCCCACAGCTCAACGGCCGGCGCGCTAGGCAAGTGCAGGTCGGGGGCTTGCACCCGCGGGAAGCCCCCGGCCCGAATTTCTGGGCCATTAAGGGGAACTGATAGAGAGAAACTATTTCCGCTGGTTGGGGAGTCTAGGACTAGGGGGCAGAGTCTAAAACGTAGAGCCAGGCCTTTCAGGAGTTAGGAAACACTTCTACACACAAAGGGTGGTAGAAGTTTGGTCGCTTCCGCAAACGGCAGTTGATGCGAGATCAATTGTTAATTTTGAATCTGAGATTGATAGATTTTTGTTTAACAAAAGTATTCAAGGATATGGGGCGAAGGCGGGTATATGGAGTTAGGTCACAGATCAGCCATGATCTTATTGAATGGCGGCCTCCCCCTGTTCCAAATCTTTCTTTAATGGTTCCAGGGTCTCACCTGCACTGTTCTATCGAGAACTCTGCTCCACATGTTGGTCACTTTGTGTGAGGAATTTCCTGACATCAGTTCTACATTTACCAGTTCCCCCTTATCGTGTCTTTGCAATTTAATTGAAAATAATGTCAGATTTCCCTTTTCCATTCCCATTGCTCTCGTGTATCCCTCCTTAGGAATCAGGGGGAAAATGCTCCACTGGCTGGAGTCATACCCAGCACAAAGGAAGATGGTTGTGGTGATTGGAGGTCAGTCATCACAGCCCCAGGACATCACTGCAGGAGTTCCTCAGGGCAGTGTCCTAGGCCCAACCATCTTCAGCTGCTTCATCAATGACCTTCCCTCCAACATAAGGTCAGAAATGGGGATGTTCGCTGATGACTGCACCGTGTTCAGTGCCATTCACAACTCCTCAGATAATGAAGCAGCCCATGCCCGCATGCAGCAAGACCTGGACGACGTTCAGGCTTGGGCTGTGAAGTGGCAGGTAACATTCGCGCCACACAAGGGCCAGGCAATGACTATCTCCAACAAGCGAGATTCTAACCACTTCCCCTCGACATTCAATGGCATTACCATCGCCGAATCCCCCACTATCAACATCCTGGGGGGGGTCACCATTGACCAGAAACTTAACTGGACCAGCCACATAAATACTGTGGTAACAAGAGCAGGTCAGAGGCTGGGTATTCTGTGGCGAGTGTCTCACCTCCTGACTCCCCAAAGCCTTTCCACCATCTACAAGGCACAAGTAAGGAGTGTGATGGAATACTCTCCACTTGCCTGGATGAGTGCAGCTCCAACAACACTCAAGGAGCTCGACACCATCCAGGACAAAGCAGCCCGCTTGACTGGCACCCGATCCACCACTTTAAACATTCACTCCCTCCACCACTGGCGTACCGTGGCTGCAGTGTGTACCATCTACAAGATGCACTGCAGCAACTCACCAAGGCTTTTCGACAGCAACTCCCAAATCCGCGACCTCTTCCACATAGAAGGACAAGGGCAGCAGGTGCATGGGAACACCACCACCTCCAAGTCACACATAATCCTGACTTAAAAGTATATCGCCGATCCTTCATCGTCGCTGGGTCAAAATCCTGGAACTCCCTCTCTAACAGCACTGTGGGAGCACCTTCACCACACGGACTGCAGCGGTTCAAGAAGGCGGCTCACCACCACCTTCTCAAGGGCAACTAGGGATGGGCAATAAATGCTGGCATTGCCAGCGACGCCTGGATCCCATAAGCGAATAAAAAAAATCACCTCTCAGTCGCCTCCTTTCAAGGCTGAAGAGCTCAAGTCTCTCCAGTCTTTCCTCATATCTCAGACCCTTCACACTGGAGATCAGCCTCGTTGCTCTTCTCTGCACTGCCTCAGGTCTCCCTCAGTGACCAGAACTGGACCCAGTCGTCAGGGGTCGGGCTAGAGCACTGTACAGTTTGATCACAGGAACATGGGAGTTGCAAGACGGAAAATGATCACGGTCCATCTAGTTCGCTTTCCCCCATAGAGTCATAGGTACAGGAGGAGGCCATTCGGCCCATGGTGTCCGTGCCGGCTCTCTGTAGAGCAATCCAGTCAGTCCCATTCCCCCGCTCTAGCCCCATAGCCCTGCAAGTTTATTTCCCTCAAGTGCCTATCCAGTCTCCCCTTGAAAACATTGAGTGTCTCCGCTTCCACCACTTCTGTCGGCAGCGAGTTCCAGGTCCTCACCACTCGCTGTGTAAAAAAGTTTTTCCTCACATCCCCCCCATGTATCTCTTGCCCAAAACCTTAAATCTGTGTCCGCTAGTTCTTGTACCATCAACTAGTGGGAACAGCCTTTCCCTGTCTAGCCGATCCAAACCCGTCATAATCTTGTACACCTCTATCAAATCACCCCTCAACCTCCTTTGCTCTAATGAAAACAAATCCAGCTTCTCCAACCTGTCCTTGTAGCTAAGATCCCCCACCCCCGGAACCATTCTGGTAAATCTCCTCTGCACCCTCTCAAAGGCCTTCACATCCTTCCTAAAGTGCAGTGACCAGAACTGGATGCAATACTCCAGTTGTGGCCTAACCAGCACTTTATAAAGGTTCAGCATAACTTCAATATCTCGAATTATGAAGCCCATTCTGGTAGTCGCATGATACAATGATACTGGGGTTGTTGACTAATCACAGCGATCAATCTCTATCAATGAGTCTACAACAGACCCAGACATGAAGCGAGAAAAACCACAACGCCACTGTGAATGTTGGCACAGTGGTTATGTTACTGGACTATTAATCCCAAGGCCTGGACCAATGATCCGGAGACATGAGTTCATAATCCCACCACGGCAGCTGGGGAATTTAAATTCAGCGGAATAAAAAGCCAGTGTCAGTAATGGTGACCATGAAACAATCGGATTCTCGTAAAAACCCATCTGGTTCACTAATGTCCTTTAGGGAAGGAAATCTGTCGTCCTTACCCGGTCTGGCCGATATGTAACTCCAGACCCACAGCAATGTGGTTGACTCTTTAACTGCCCTCTGAAATGGCCCAGCGAGCCACTCGGTTGTACACAACCGCTACGAAAAACAATAATAAGAATACCTTCACCACAAGGACTGCAGCGGTTCTCAAGGGCAAGTAGGGATGGGCAATAAATGCTGGCCTTGCCAGCGACGCCCACATCCCAGGGATGAATTAAAAAAAAGAAAACGCCCCCAGTGGTGGAGACTGTATCCTAACTGGCACCAAGTCCCGTTCACCCGTGCTCTCTGACCTACATTGGCTCCTGGTCCACGCACGGCTCGATTTAAAAATCCTTGTGATCAAATCCCTCCATGGCTTCGGTAACCTCCTCCAGTCCTACAACCCTCGGGGACCTCTGCGTTTCTCTAACTCTGGCCTCTTCCGTATCTCCCACTTCCTTCGCCCCACCATTGGCGGCCGTACCTTCAGCCGTCTAGTCCCGAAGCCCCGGAATTCCCCCTCGTCAACTTTCAAACTGGTTTTTCCCAAGAGCAGATGAAACATTAAGAGGCTAATGTTGGATATTTAATGTCGCAGGCATGTCTGTAAATCACACCAACACTGTACACGGCTCAAAGTATCATTTCAAATGTTGACACTAAACAAACTCCTTTCAAAAGAATGGAGTCTCGGAACCTTGCAGATATTTTGTGTAATGTATTCAAATTTTAAAGCTCGAGTCCAAATTCAAAATCCTCTATTCAATACACTGCGTCTAAAAAAAATGTTTTTTTAATGCATTCTCGGGGTGTGGGCGTCGCTGGCAAGGCCGGCATTTATTGCCCATCCCTAGTTGCCCTAGGGAAGGTGGTGGTGAACTGCTGTTTGCAGAGGTTTGATACAACCGAGTGACATGCTAGTTCTCTTTGGAGGCCAGTTAAGAGTCATCATAGAAACATAGAAGGTAGGAGGAGTAGGCCGTTCGGCCCCTCGAGCCTGCTCCGCCATTTAATGAGATCATGGCTGATCATCCAAATTCAGTGCCCTGTCCCTGCCTTCTCCCTATATCCCTTGATCCCTTTAGCCTCAAGAAATATATCCAACTCTTTCTTGAATATATTCAATGAATTGGCCTCAACTGCCTTGTGTGGTAGAGAATTCCACAGGTTCACCACTCTCTGGGTGAAGAAATTCCTCCTCATCTCTGTCCTAAATGGCCTACCCCTTATCCTTAGACTGTGACCCCTGGTTCTGGACTCCCCGTTGGTGCGGGTCAGGACGGCAGGCTTCCTTCCCTAAAGGGACATTAGTGAACCAGTTGGGCTTTTACGACAATCCGACAGCTTCATGGGAGCTTCATACTGAGACCAGCTTTTTAGTTCCAGATTTAAAAAAAAAAAACTGAATTCAAATTCTCAAACTGCCCTGGTGGGATTCTGAACTCACATTCACTGGATTATTAGTCTAGGTCTCTGGATTACTGGTCCTGTAACATAACCACTACGCTACCATACCCCCTCGGGCTTCACTTGGTACTCTACCTGCTCCAGATAATCTGAGATGTATTCGGGCCCCTTCACTCCCACTGGACAGAATTCAGAGAGCCAAACCACTCGGAACTTTCAATCTCTAGACTCCAATGGAGAGCTCTTCTTCAATATTACCCCCTTCCACAATTCTCAAGATGTGTGTCTGCAATCTTTGCACCTTGGCTGTCTCCTCACCCTCTTAGTCCCACTCGATCTTTTGTGCTCCTTGGAAATTTGTTCATGCGCTCTCTTTACCCTTAACAAAGCCAATTCCACTTGGCTTCCTCTCCCAACTCCTGCTCAACTGCATTTACGTTGTAAAGTATCCCAGTGGACCGAAACCCCTTCCCATTCAGTCCTGTTGAACAGGATGCCAACTGAGGAAAGCCCTTGGCAGTTTGCTGGTGCGCTCACACGCAGCACTGCGAGATAAGCCTGTGATCGCCCAAGCCGAGGTCTTGCGGTGTTGGTCCAGAGAGAGAGAGAGGGAGAGAGTGTGCAGGGGAGGCAAGGAATTACGCGACAGGATTTGAGCGGCTTTGGGTGATCGAGCGATCGCCGGCTTAATGACCGCGTTAGATGGCAACGTCTGCGAAGAGAAACTCTGGTCTCAGAGTGCAGCAGTTTGGACAGGCAAGAGGAAAAGAACAGGCCAATATGTTACTCAGAACTTACAGCACAGAAACAGGCCATTCAGCCCAACTGGTCTGTGCCAGTGTTTATGGTCCACACCAGCCTCCTGCCACCCCTCTTCATCTAACGGTTTATAAATAGAGGAGTAGAATATAAAAGCAAAATATCATGCTCGAACTTTATAAATCACTGGTTAGGCCTCAGCTGGGGTATTGTGGAGAATTCTGGGCCCCACATTTCAGGAAAAATGTAAAGGCCTTAGAAAGGGTGCAGAGGAGATTTACCAGGATGTTACCAGGGATGAGGGGCTTCAGTTATGAGGAGAGGTTGGAAAAGTTCGGACTGTTCTCCTCGGAACAGAGAAGGTTAAGAGGTGACCTAATCGAGGTTTTCAAGATGATGAGAGGTTTTGATCGAGTAGAGAGAGAAAAACTATTCACTCTGGCGAGTGGGTCAAATAACCAGAGGTCACAGATTCAAAATCATTGGCGACAGATCTCGAGGGGAGATGAGGAGAAATGTTTTCACTCCGAGAGTTGTCGGGATCGGGAACGCTCGACCTGAACAGGTGGTGGGAGCTGATTCCATCAATAATTTAAAAAGGGAGTTGGACAGGTTCTCGAGGATGAGGAACTCACAGGGTTACGGACAATAAGCGGGAGTGTGTGACTGAGCACGACTGATCTTTCAAAGAGCCGGCACAGGGACGACGGGCCGAATGGCCTCCTTCTGTGCTGTTTCTATGATTCTATATCAGCATATCCCTCTATCCCTTTCTCCCTGATGTGTTTATCTAGCTTCCCCTTAAATGCATCAATGCTATTCACCTCAACCAGTCCCTGTAGGTCCACATTCTAAACACGCTCTGGGTAAAGAGGTTGCTCCTAAATTCCCTATCAGATTTATTAGTGACTATCATATTTATGGCCCCTAGTTTTGTTCTTTTCCACAAGTAGAAACATCTTCTCTACGTCTACCCTATCGAACTCTATCAGGTCAGCCCGCAGCCTCCTCCTTCCTAGAGACAATAGCCCCAGTCTTCCCCAATAGTTATAAACTCTCGGTTCTGTCCTTGTTAGCATCCGATTGACATGGACGCTATCCGACAGACCAGCCCCTTACACCGCCAAGCCCGTCTCAGGGCTGGCCTCACGTCCAGTCGGCGCTCACGGTGGGCGCGATTGAGGGGGGGAGGGAGGGGCATCCGGGAAGGAAATGTTCACCCCGGGGACTCTTCCGGGGACGTTGTTTGCCCGGGGACACAGTACCTCATCCGGGGACATATGGTCACCCTATTCATAAGAACATAAGAAATAGGAGCAGGAGTAGGCCATTCAGCCCCTCGAGCCTGCTTCGCCATTCAATAAGATCATGGCGGATCGGATTTTATCCTCAACTCCACTTCCCTGTCCGCTCCCCATAACCCTTGACTCCCCTGTTGCTCAAAAATCTGTCTATCTCCGCCTTGAATATATTCAATGACTCCGCCTCCACAGCTCTCTGGGGTAGAGAATTCCAAAGATTCACGGCCCTCTGAGAAGAAATTCCTTCTCATCTCCGTCTTAAATGGGCGACCCCTTATTCTGAAACTATGTCTCCTAGTTCTAGATACCCCCACTAGAGGAAACATCCTCTCTGCATCCACCCTGTCAATCGCCCTCAGAATCTTATATGTTTCAATAAGATCCCCTCTCATTCTTCTAAACTCCAATTAGTATAGGCCCAACCTGCTCAACCTTTCCTCATAAGACAACCCCTTCATCTCCGGAATCAACCTCGTGAACCTTCTCTGAACTGCCTCCAATGCAAGTATATCCTTCCTTAAATAAGGAGACCAAAACTGTACGCAGTTCTATATATTCTATAACCCTTTGGCAATATGGAGACCAGAACTGCGCACAGTACTCAAAGTGTGGTCTAACCAAGGTTCTAAATAAGTTTAAACATAACTTCTCTGCTTTTCATTTCTATTCCTCTAGAAATGAACCCGTGCGCTTCATTTTCCATTTTTGATCGCCTTTTAGTGATTTGTATATCTTTAAAGGTTTGGTGCTCAACACAGTGCTCCGGATACGGTCTGACCAGGGCTCTGTACCACTGAAGCATCACTTCCTCCCCTTTGTATTCCAGTCCCGTTGAGATAAAGGCCAAGATTGATTGATTTAATTTAAATTCAATTAATTAAAGGGTAAGTCATGGCAGGACAGCCCGGCCACGTGGTATGCTCCTCCTGCGATATGTGGGAACTCACGGACACTTCCTGTGTCCCTGACAACTACATGTGCAGGAAGTGCATCCAGCTGCAGCTACTGACAGACCGCATTGCGGCGCTGGAGCTGCGATTGGATGCATACTGGAGCGTTCGCGATGCTTGGGACATCGTGAATAGCACGTTTACAGAGTTGGGCACACCGCAGGTAGAGGTTGGACAGGAAGGGAACGGGTGACCAACAGGCAGAGTACTAGGCGCAGGCAGGTAGTGCAGGGGTCCCCTGTGGCCATCCCCCTCTCCAACAGATACACCACTTTGAGTGCTGTTGGGGGGGATGGCTTATCAGAGGAAAGCAGCAGCAGCCAACTTCCTGGCACCAGGGGTGGCTCTGCTGCACAGCACGGGAGGAAAAAGAGGGGTAGAGCTATAGTAATAGGGGATTCTATTGTAAGGGGAATAGACAGGCGTTTCTGCGGCCGCAAACAAGACTCCAGGATGGTGTGTTGCCTCCCTGGTGCAAGGGTCAAGGATGTCTCAGAGCGGCTGCAGAACATCTTGGAAGGGGAGGGTGAACAGCCAGTTGTCGTGGTGCATATAGGCACCAACGATATAGGTAAAAAGCGGGATGAGGTCCTAAAAGCAGAATATAGGGAGTTAGGAGGTAAATTTAAAAATAGGACCTCAAAGGTAGTAATCTCAGGATTGCTACCAGTGCCACGTGCTAGTCAGAGTAGAAATAGAAGGATATTTCAGATGAATACGTGGCTAGAGGAATGGTGCAACGGGGAGGGATTCAAGTTCCTGGGACATTGGAACCGGTTCTGGGGGAGGTGGGACCAGTTCAAACCGGACGGTTTGCACCTGGGCAGGGCTGGAACCGATGTCCTAGGGGGAGTGTTTGCTAGTGCTCTGGGGGAGGGTTTAAACTAAAATGGCAGGGGGTTGGGAACCTGAGCAGGGAGACAGAGGAAAGGGAAACAATGATAAAAGCAAAAGATAGGAAGGAGAAAAACAAAAGTGGCAGTCAGAGAAATCAACGGTTTAAATCAAACGTGGCCACAGTAAATAATCATTTTAATAGGTCTAAGAGCATTAAAAAAACAAGCCTGAAGGCTTTGTGTCTTAATGCGAGGAGCATTCGTAATAAGGTGGAGGAATTGGCTGCGCAAATAGAGGTAAACGAATATGATTTGGTTGGGATTACGGAAACGTGGCTCAAGGATGGCCAAGGCTAGGAACTCATCATCCAGGGGTATTCGATATTCAGGAAAGATAGGCAAAAAGGAAAGGGAGGTGGGGTAGCATTACTGGTTAAAGAAGGGATTAACACAATTGTAAGGAAGGATATTAGCTCTGATGATGTGGCATCTGTGGGTAGAATTCAGAAATACTAAGGGGCAGAAAACGTTAGTGGGAGTGGTATATAGACCTCCAAACAGTAAGGCAGAGGTTGGGGATGACATTCAAAGGGAAATTAAAGAAGCGTGCAATAAGGGCACAGCAGTCATCATGGGTGACTTTAATCTACATATAGATTGGGCTAACCAAATTAGTAACAATACTGTGGAGGAGGAATTCCTGGAGTGTTTACGGGATGGTTTCCTGGACCAACATGTCGAGGAACCAACCAGATATCAGGCTATCTTAGACTGGGTATTATGTAACGAGAAAGGATTAATTAGCAATCTTCTTGTACGAGGCCCCTTGGGTCGGAGCGATCATAATATGATCGAATTCTTCATTAAAATGGAGAATGAAGTAGTTGACTCAGAGACTAGGGTCCTAAATTTAAATAAAGGAAACTACGATGGTCTGAGGAGCAAGTTGGGTAGGATTGATTGGGGAATGTCACTCAAAGGGTTGACGGTGGATAGGCAATGGCAAACATTCAAAGACCGAATGGATGAACTACAGAATTTGTTCATCCCAGTTTGGCATAAAAATAAAACAAAAAAGGTGACTCAACCATGACTAACAAGGGAAATTAGGGATAGCATAAGATCCAAGGAGAGGACATATAAATTGGCCAGAAAAAGCAATAATCCTGAGGATTGGGAGCAGTTTAGGATTCAACAAAGGAGGACAAAGGGATTAATTAAGAAGGGGAAAATAGAATATGAGAGTAAGTTTGCAGGAAACATAAAAACTGACTGTAAAAGCTTTTATAGATATGTGAAGAGAAAAAGATTGGTGAAGTCAAGCGTAGGTCCCTTGCAGTCAGAATCAGGGGAATTTATAATGGGGAACAAAGAAATGGCAGACCAACTAAATACATATTTTGGTTCTGTCTTCACAAAGGAGGACACAAATAACCTCCCAGAGATGCCGGGGAACATAGGGTCTGATGAAAGGGAGGAACTGAAAGAAATCAGTATTTGTAGGGAAATGGTGTTGGGAAAATTGATGGGACTGAAGGCCGATAAATCCCCAGGGCCTGATAATCTACATCCTAGGGTACTTAAGGAAGTGGCCCTAGAAATAGTAGATGCATTGCTGGTCATCTTCCAGAACTCAATAGACTCTGGAACAGTACCCATGGATTGGAGGGTAGCTAATGTTACCCCACTATTCAAAAAAGGTGGTAGAGAAAAAGCGGGGAATTATAGACCGGTAAGCCTGACATCGGTAGTGGGGAAAATGCTAGAGTCCATTATAAAAGATGTAATAGCAGAGCACTTGGAAAGCAGTGACAGGATCGGACAAAGTCAACATGGATTTACAAAAGGTAAATCGTGCTTGACTAATCTACTGGAATTTTTTGAGGATGTAACTGGTAAAATAGATAAGGGAGAACCAGTGGATGTGGTGTATTTGAACTTTCAGAAGGCTTTCGATAAGGTCCCGCATAAGAGATTAGCGTGCAAAATTAAGGCACATGGGATTGGGGGCAAGGTATTGACTTAGATAGAGAACTCGTTGGCGGATAGAAAGCAAAGAGTTGGAATAAACGGGTCCTTTTCCGAGTGGCAGGCAGTGACTAGTGGGGTACCGCAAGGATCGGTCCCAGGACCCCAGCTGTTCACAATATATATTAATGATCTGGACGAGGGAATTGGATGTAATATCTCCAAATTAGCAGACATCACAAAGCTGGGTGGGAGGGTATGCTGTGAGGAGGATGTCGTGAAACTCCAGTACGATTTGGACAGGTTGGGTGATTGGGCAGAAACATGGCAAATGCACTATAATGTGGATAAATGTGAGGTTATCCACTTTGGTGGCAAAAACAGGAAGGCAGACTATTATTTCAATGGCAATAGATTGGGAGAAGGGGAAGTGCAAAGAGACCTGGGTGTTCTTGTGCACCAGTTGCTGAAGGTAAGCATGCAGGTGCAGCAGGTGGTTAAGAAGGCAAATGGTATGTTGGCCTTCGTAGCAAGAGGGTTCGAGTACAGGAACAAGGATGTCTTGCTGCAGTTGTACAGGGCCTTGGTGAGACCACATCTTGAGTATTGTGTGCAGTTTTGGTCGCCTTATCTGAGGAAGGACGTTCTTGCCATGGAAGGAGTGCACCGAAGATTCACCAGGCTGATACCTGGGATGGCAGGAATGACGTATGAGGAGAGATTGTGTCGATTGGGCTTATACTCACTGGAGTTTAGAAGATTGAGAGGGGATCTCATCGAAACCTATAAAATTCTGTCAGGCCTGGACAGACTAGATGCAGGAAGGATGTTTCCGATGGCCGGGGAGTCCAGAACCAGGGGTCACAGTCTAAGGATAAGGGGTAAGCCATTTAGGACTGAAATGAGGAGGAATTTCTTCACCCAGAGAGTGGTGAACCTGTGGAATTCTCTGCCACAGAGGGCGGTGGAGGCCAGTTCATTAAATATATTCAAGAAGGAGTTGGATATATTTCTTAAGGCTAAAGGGATCAAGGGATATGGGGAGAAGGCAGGGACCAGGTACTGAATTTGGATGATCAGCCATGATCTCATTGAATGGCGGAGCAGGCTCGAGGGGCTGAATGGCCTACTCCTGCTCCTATCTTCTATGTTTCTAGGTAACATTCCATTAGCCTTTTTGATGACTTTCTGTACCTGCGCAATAGCTTTTAGTAATTTGGTGTAGATGGACGCCCAAATCACTTTGCTCCTCCACAGCTCCTGCTCGCTCCCGATTAAGAAAATATTCCAATGTGTCTTTTTCGTACCACACACTTCCCCACGTTGAACTCCATCTGCCATAGCTTGGCCCACTTGATCTGTCTTTGCCCCTTTTAACTTCCTGCTCCCGTCTACACAACTTACTGTGCGCCATCTTAGACATACAAAACTCCATTCCTTCATCCAAGTCATCAATAAATATGAAGAGCTGAGGCCCCAGTACAGGTCCCTGGGGAACAGCGCTTGTCACATCCCGCCAATCAATCAGAGAACATTTCCTTTATCCCTACTTTCTACCTCCCAACCAATTACCAACCCATGGGATTTCATATTTGCTAAGCATCTCATGAGGAACATGTCTCCCTTATCTTGTCATTAGTGGGGTCGGCCTGTGTACGTGTATGTATCTGTCTCCCCAACTCCCTCTTTCTTTCTCTATTTCTTTTTCTCTTTTTATCTATCTCTAATGCCAACGTTACAATTTTGCACAAAGCCTTAATTCCCGGGACAGGCAGAGTCGATGCTGCCACAGTTTGCCAATCTGCGCACTCAGGATGGTGGGTAGTGCAGGGAAAGATCACCAAAAGGACACATTAAAGTCAGAAAAAGGGTGGTGGGGAGTGGGAAGAGGAAATAAATCCGAATCCAAGCGAAGATTCTTGAGGTGCAGAAATGTGAAAATTTACCAAAACCCAGGTGGAGATTCTAAGAGCAGACAGAATGGAGCTCATCGCCCCAGGCAGGACTGGAGTTTGTCGTGGCTGCTCCGGATCGGGAAGGTGGAGAGTCACGATCAATCAGTGTTTACTGAGAAACAGAGCTCAGGATGGCACCGCGTCCTGGGGATTCCTGAACCTGGAGGAATCATAGAAAACAGAAAAATAGGAGCTGGAGTAAGCCATTTAGCCCTTCGAGCCTGCTCCACCATTCAATTTGATCATGGCTGATCCTCTATCTCAATACCATATTCCTGCTCTCTCCCCATACCCCTTGATGCCTTTTGTGTCTAGAAATCTATCTATCGCTTTCTTAAATATATTCAGTGACTTGGCCTCCACAGTCTCCTGTGTTAGGTTCACCACCCTCTGAGTGAAGAAATTTCTCCTCATCTCAGTCCTAAATGTCCTACCCCGTATCCTGAGACTGTGACCCCTCGTTCTAGACCCCCCAGCCAGGGGAAACATCCTCCCTGCATCCAGTCTGTCTAGCCCTGTCAGAGTTTTGTACATTTCAATGAGATCCCCCTCTCATTCTTCTAAACTCTAGTGAATGCAGGCCTAGTCGACCCAATCTCTCATACGACAGTGAATCAGTCTGGTGAACCTTCGCTGCACTCCCTCTGTGGCAAGTATATCCTTTCTTAGGTAAGGAGACCAAAACTGCACACAGTACTCCAGGTGTGGTCTCGCCAAGGCCCTATATAACTAAGACATCCTTGCTCCTGTACTCAAATCCTCTTGCAATGAAGGCCAACATACCATTTGCCTTCCTAACTGCTTGCTGCACCTGCATGGACCTGCGTGGCCTGTATGCGTTGAGATTCTGTCAGTGGGGTAAAACACGATGCAGCTCGTGGATTGTTACCAAGGAGAGGAGTTAAAGGCTGCAGTTGTGATCTGGAATGCGCTGCCTGAAAGGGCGGTGGAAGCAGATTCAATAGTAACTTGCAAAGAAAGAAAGAAAGACTTGTATTTCTATAGCGCCTTTCACGACCACCGGACATCTCAAAGCGCTTCGCAGTCAATTAAGTACTTTTGAAGTGTGGTCACTGTTGTAATGTGGGAAACGCGGCAGCCAATTTGCGCACAGCAAGCTCCCACAACCAGCAATGTGATAATGACCAGATAATCTGGTTTTGTTATGTTGGTTGAGGGACCTGTGGCCTGGACTAATAATCCAGAGACGAGCATTCGGAATCCCACCACGGCAGCTGGTGAATTTAAATTCAGTTAATTAAATAAATCTGGAATTAAAAAAGCTAGTATCAGTAATGGTGACCATGAAACTATCGGATTGGCGCCTCTCACTCTCTCTCACTGTGATAATGACCAGATAATCTGTTTTTAGTGATGTTGGTTGAGGGACAAACATTGGACAGGACACCAGGGAGAACTCCCTGCTCTTTCTTCGAAATAGTGCCACGGGATCTTTTATGTCCACCTGAGAGAGCAGATGGGGCCTCGGTTAAACGTCTCAGCCTAAAGACGGCACCTCCGACAGTGCAGCACTCCCTCAGCACTGCACTGCAGTGTCAGCCTAGCTTTATGTGCTCAAGTCTCTTGGAGTGGGACTGTGAACCCACGACCTTCTGACTCCGAGGCGAGGGTGCAGCCTGCTGAGCCACAGCTGACACAAGGGATAAATACTTGAAAAGGAAAAAAAACTGCAGGGCTATGGGGCGAGAACAGGGGAGAGTGGGTCTAATTGGACAGCTCTTTCAAAGAGCCAGCACAGGCACGATGGGCCGAATGGCCTCCTCCTGTGGTGCAAGATAAGTGATTCTGTCACACCTGCCATAACTTGAATTGCAATGCAGAGAGTTCACAGCAGGGCTAAAGTTATTTGATGTCTGCCGTCTGACTGAGTACATTTGGCGATAATACTTCCATGTGCAGATGAAAAATGTCAGAGTTCATGCTACTCCAAAAAAAACCCACAAGAATGTAAATCTATTTGCATCAATAACAATGGTTTCCTCTCTCTTTTCAGTTTGACATGGAGCCCAAAATTACTTTCCCGAGATTAAAAACTCATTACAGCCACTCTTCCAGTGAGTTACAGCAACGCCCAGCCAGGGGCAGAGTCGTGCTGAGTCACCAGTCTTGGCTCACTTGGTAGCAATCTCAACTACGAGTTAGAAAGTCATGGGTTCGTTTTCCACTCCAGAGAGTTGAGCCCATAATCCAGGCTGACACTCTCAGTGCAGTGCTGAGGGGGTGCTGCACTGTCGGAGGGTCAGTACTGAGGGAGTGCTGCACTGTCAGAGGGTCAGTACTCGGAGTGCTGCACTGTCAGAGGGTCAGTACTCAGGGAGTGCAGCACTGTCGGAGGGGCAGTACTGAGGGAGTGCTGCACTGTCGGAGGGGCAGTACTGAGGGAGAGCTGCACTGTCGGAGGGGCAGTACTGAGGGAGAGCTGCACTGTCGGAGGGGCAGTACTGAGGGAGAGCTGCACTGTCGGAGGGGCAGTACTGAGGGAGCGCTGCACTGTCGGAGGGGCAGTACTGAGGGAGCACTGAATTGTCGGAGGGTCAGTACTGAGGGAGAGCTGCACTGTCGGAGGGTCAGTACTGAGGGAGCGCTGCACTGTCGGAGGAGCAGTACTGAGGGAGCGCTGCACTGTCGGAGGGGCAGTACTGAGGGAGCGCTGCACTGTCGGAGGGGCAGTACTGAGGGAGGGCTGCACTGTCGGGGGGGCAGTACTGAGGGAGAGCTGCACTGTCGGAGGGGCAGTACTGAGGGAGCGCTGCACTGTCAGAGGGTCAATACTGAGGGAGCGCCGCACTGTCGGAGGGTCAGTACTGAGGGAGCGCTGCACTGTCGGAGGGTCAGTACTGAGGGAGCGCCACACTGTCGGAGGGTCAGTACTGAGGGAGCGCCGCACTGACGGAGAGGCAGTACTGAGGGAGCTCTGCATTGTCGGAGGGGCAGTACTGAGGGAATGCGGCACTGTCGGAGGGCCTGTACTGAGGGAGCGCTGCACTGTCGGAGGGTCAGTACTGAGGGAGTGCTGCACTGTCAGAGGGTCAGTACTGAGGGAGCGCTGCACTGATGGAGGGGCAGTACTGAGGGAGAGCTGCACTGTCGGAGGGGCAGTACTGAGGGAGCACTGAATTGTCGGAGGGTCAGTACTGAGGGAGAGCTGCACTGTCGGAGGAGCAGTACTGAGGGAGCGCTGCACTGTCGGAGGGGCAGTACTGAGGGAGCGCTGCACTGTCGGAGGGGCAGTACTGAGGGATGGCTGCACTGTCGGAGGGGCAGTACTGAGGGAGAGCTGCACTGTCGGAGGGGCAGTACTGAGGGAGTGCTGCACCGTCTGAGGGGCAGTGCTGAGGGATCGCTGCACTGTCAGAGGGTCAATACTGAGGGAGCGCCGCACTGTCGGAGGGTCAGTACTGAGGGAGCGCTGCACTGTCGGAGGGTCAGTACTGAGGGAGCGCCACACTGTCGGAGGGTCAGTACTGAGGGAGCGCCGCACTGACGGAGAGGCAGTACTGAGGGAGCTCTGCATTGTCGGAGGGGCAGTACTGAGGGAATGCGGCACTGTCGGAGGGCCTGTACTGAGGGAGCGCTGCACTGTCGGAGGGTCAGTACTGAGGGAGTGCTGCACTGTCAGAGGGTCAGTACTGAGGGAGCGCTGCACTGACGGAGGGGCAGTACTGAGGGAGAGCTGCACTGTCGGAGGGGCAGTACTGAGGGAGCGCTGCACTGTCAGAGGAGCAGTACTGATGGAGCGCTGCACTGTCGGAGGGGCAGTACTGAGGAAGCGCTGCACTGTCAGAGGGGCAGTGCTGAGGGAGTGCTGCACTGTCGGAGGGGCAGTACTGAGGGAGCGCCGCACTGACGGAGAGGCAGTACTGAGGGAGCTCTGCATTGTCGGAGGGGCAGTACTGAGGGAATGCGGCACTGTCGGAGGGCCTGTACTGAGGGAGCGCTGCACTGTCGGAGGGTCAGTACTGAGGGAGTGCTGCACTGTCAGAGGGTCAGTACTGAGGGAGCGCTGCACTGACGGAGGGGCAGTACTGAGGGAGAGCTGCACTGTCGGAGGGGCAGTACTGAGGGAGCGCTGCACTGTCAGAGGAGCAGTACTGATGGAGCGCTGCACTGTCGGAGGGGCAGTACTGAGGAAGCGCTGCACTGTCAGAGGGGCAGTGCTGAGGGAGTGCTGCACTGTCGGAGGGGCAGTACTGAGGGAGCGCCGCACTGTCGGAAGGGCAGTACTGAGGGAGCGCTGCACTGTCGGAGGGGCAGTACTGAGGGAGCGCCGCACTGTCGGAGGGGCAGTACCGAGAGAGCGCTGCACTGTCGGAGGGGCAGTACCGAGAGAGCGCTGCACTGTCGGAGGGACAGTACTGAGGGAGCGCTGCACTGTTGGAGGGGCAGTACTGAGGGAGCGCCGCACTGTCGGAGATGGCATCTTTCAGATGAGACATTAAACCAAGGCCCCATCTGCCCTCTCAGGTGGACGTAAAAGATTCCATGGCACTATTTCGAAGTAGTACAGGGGAGTCCTGGGCCAATATTTATCCCTCAACCAACATCACTAAAAACCGATGATCTGGTCATTATCACATTGCTGTTTGTGGGAGCTTGCTGTGCGCACATTGGCTGCTGCTGCGTTTCCTACATTACAACAGCGACTCCACTTCAAAAGTGGTTGTAAAACGCTTTGGAACGTCCCGAGGTTGTGAAAGGCGCTATTCTAATTTGGGAGATGTCCTGGAAGGCAACTGGCATCAGAGCAAGTGTCGGTGTCGACAGGAGAGGAAAGGGGAAACTGCGCAAGAAAAAAAGGGTCTCAGAAAAGTTCATCTCTGCAAAGCATAAAGTTCACTCCACATCCCACAACGCACACACAATCGCTCACACATCTCTCCGTCTCAGCACAATCCTGTTTGTGTTTCCCTCTGTGGAATCCTAGCAACAAGCCCCGCCTCCATCAGCCCGAGCCTCTCATTACTGAAGGGCCTAAAGCTGCCTCAGGACCCACAGTTGTGGCAGAGATTGGTGAAGGAGAAGATATAGACTCTTACAGCACAGGAGGAGGCCATTCGGCCCATCGTGCCTGTGCCGGCTCTTTGAAAGTGCTCTCCAATTAGTCCCATTCCCCCCCTGCTCGTTCCCCGGAGCCCTGCAAATTTCTCCCATCAAATACATGCCCAATTGCCCTTTGAAAGTTCCTATGGAATTTGATTCCACCACCCTTTAATAAGGTAGTGCGTTCCAGATCTTAACAACTTGCTGTGTGAAAACAACTCTCTCTCTCTCTGCACCTCTAGTTCTTTTCCCAATTATTTTAAATCTGTGACCTCTGGTTACTGACCCAGAGGAAACAGTTTCTCCCTGCTTGCTCGATCAAAATCCCTTGTCATTTTGAATACCGCGATTAGGTCATCGCGTCATAACGGCACAGGAGGCGGGATTGGAGGAGTGTGGGGGGTTAAAATCTCGAAATCGGGGGTCCCGACACCATCCCGCCCCCAACCCGCCTCCATGCCAGTTTCAAAGGAGGCGGGTACCCGCCCCGCACTGGGACCCGCCGACCCGAGGCGGGAAGGGGATTAGTGCCAATTAACAGGTAGTTAACAGGCAGTTTTTAGCCTAATCCCTATTTTTATTCCTGAAGTGTGGGATTCCCGACGGCTCCAAACCACGCCAAGTTAGAGGAGGCGGGCCATCAGGCTGAAGGGCTTGGAGGGTCCGAGATGTCCAGTGTTCAGGTGAGTGATGGGTGCATGAGTGCAGAGGTAAGTGTGTTTGGTGTGTTTAAAGAAGTTTAATTACCTTTACTTACCTTTACAGCCTTTCTTCCTTCAGGTCTCGGGAGTCCCTCATCTCACCGGCACAGAAAGCAGAATGGCCGCGATCTGTCAAAAGTTGCAGCATTCAGCTTTCTGTTCCGGGGAGATCTTTAAATCATCCTGAGAGGAAGGAATTAACTTAGAGTACAGATTGTCAGTGGTTGACAGCTTCAAACAGCTGTGAAACGCTGATATTTCATCTGTCAAAAGGTCTTGACAGATGAAATGTCAATCTGTGACGTCACCTGTTGCCGGGTGGCCCTTAATTGGCCTGCTGAGCCCGCTGGGCGAGCTCAACAAGGTCAATCAAGTTAAAATCACGTGGGTTGGCCACAACTCGATGGAGGCGGGACTACAACCCCAAAAGTTGTAGTCCCGCCTCCTACACGCCTCCTCAATCAAAATCCAGCCGAGTGTCTCCGCTTCCATTGGCAGCGAATTCCAGATCCTCACCACTCGCTGTGTAAAAAGGTTTTTCCTCACGTTCTGCCTGTATCTCTTGCCCAAAACCTTAAATCTGTGTCCCCTAGTCCTTGTACCATCAACTAGTGGGAACAGCCTTTCCCCGTCTAGCCTATCCAAACCCGTCATAATCTTGTACACCTCTATCAAATCACCCCTCAACCTCCTTTGCTCTAATGAAAACAAATCCAGCTTCTCCAACCTGTCCTTGTAGCCAAGATCCCCCATCCCCGGACCCATTCTGGTAAATCTCCTCTACACCCTCTCACGGGCCTTCACATCCTTCCAAGCGTGTGGTGACCAGAACTGGACGCAATACTCCAATTGTGGCCTAACCAGCGCTTTATAAAGGCTCAGCTTAACTTCTCTACTTTGTTACCGTCAGCTGTGGCTCAGTTAGTAGCACAATCGCCTCTGAGTCAGGAGATTTTGGGTTCAAGTCCCACTCCAGAGACTTGAGCACATAAAGCTAGGCTGACACTCCAGTGCAGTGCTGAGGGAGTGCGGCACTGTCAGAGGTGCCGTCTTTTGGATGAGACGTTAAACCAAGGCCCCGTCTGCCCTCTCAGTTGGACGTAAAAGATCCCATGGCACTATTTCGAAGAAGAGCAGCGGAGTTATCCCTGGTGTCCTGGCCAATATTTATCCCTCAACCAACATAACAAAAAACAGATCTGGTCATTATCACACTGCTGTTTGTGGGAGCTTGCTGTGTGCAAATTGGCTGCCGTGTTTCCCACATTACAACAGCGACTCCACTTCAAAAGTACTTCATTGGCTGTAAATCGCTTTGAGACGTCCGGTGGTCGTGAAAGGTGCTATATAAATGCAAGTCTTTCTTTTTTACTCAATAACTCTATTTATGAAGTCCAAGATCCCATATGCTTTGTTAACCACTCTCTCAATATGTCCTGCCACCTTCAGGGACCCATGCACATTAACTCCCAGGTCCCTCTGTCCCTGCACACTCTTTAAAACTGTGCCATTAAGTGTATATTGCCTCTCCCTGTTCCTTCGGCCAAAATGCATCACCTCACACCTCTCTGTATTAAATCTCATCTGCCACTTGTCTGCCCATTCTGCTAGCCTTTCCATGTCCTGTTGCAGTCGATTGATATCAACAACACTGTTTGCCACACCCTCAAGTTTGGTGTCATCGGCAAATTTAGAAATTCTACTCTGTATTCCAATATCCAGGTCATTTATATATAATCAAAAAAAGCAGTGGCCCCAGCACTGACCCTTGGGGAACACCACTGTCTACCATCCTCCAGTCTGAAAAACAGCCATTTACCACAACTCGCTGTTTTCTGTCTTTAAGCCAATTCCTTATCCAAGCTGCCACTGACCCACCTATTCCATGAGCCTCAATTTTGTAAACCAGCCTTCTATGTGGTACTTTGTCAAACGCCTTCTGAAAATCCATGTAGACAACATCCATTGCATTCCCTTAATCAATCCTCCCAGTTACTTCATCAAAAAATTCAATTAGATTAGTCAAACACGATCTTCCTTTTACAAATCCGTGTTTGCTCTCCTTAATTAGCTTAAACCTCTTCAAGTGCCCGTTAATTTTTTCCTTGATTATTGTTTCTAAAACTTTACCCACCACTGATGTTAAACTGGCCGGCCTGTAGTTACTGGGATTGTCCTTTCTTGAACAATGGTGTCACATTTTCCACTTTCCAATCCTCAGGCACCTCCCTTGCATCTATGAAATATTAACTGGGATAGTCAGAGTGTGAAAGGCTTAGAGGGTGCAGAATTCTTAATGTGTATCCAGGAGAGCTTTTTGAGCCAGCATGTAGAAAGTCCTACAAGAGAGGGGGCGGTACTGGACCTAATTCTAGGGAATGTAGCCGGGCAAGTGGTAGAAGTGTCAGTAGGAGAACATTTTGGTGACAGTGACCATAATTCGGTGAGATTTAAGGTAGTCATGGAAAAGGACAAAGATGGACCGGAAATAAAGGTTCTAAACTGGGGGAAGGCCGATTTTAATATGAGAAGGCAGGATCTGGCCAAAGTGGATTGGGATCAGCTACTCGTAGGAAAATCCACATCAAAGCAGTGGGAGTCTTTCAGAAAGGAAATAGAGTACAACGCCAACATGTTCCCGTAAAGGTCAAGGGTGGGACCAACAAGCCCAGGGAACCCTGGATGTCAAGGGATATACAAGAATGGATTAGGAAAAAAAGGGAGGCTTTTGGCAAATACAAAAGACTAAAAACAGCAGAAGCCCTAGAGGAGTATAGAAAGTGCAGGGGAGTACTTAAAAAAGAAATTAGGAGAGCGAAGAGGGGGCATGAAAAAACACTGACGGGCAAAATAAAGGAAAATCCCAAGGTGTTTTATAAGTATATTAAGAGCAAGAGGATAACCAGGGAAAGAGTAGGGCCCATTAGGGATCAAAGTGGCAATCTGTGTGTAGAGCCGGAAGATGTGGTTGAGGTTTTAAATGAATATTTTGCATCTGTGTTCACTATGGAGAAGGACGATGTAGGCATAGAAATCAGGCAGGGGGATTGTGATATACTTGAACAAATTAGTATTGAGAGGGAGGTACTAGCGGTTTTAGCGGGCTTAAAAGTGGATAAATCCCCAGGCCCTGAGGGGATGTATCCCAGGCTGCTGTGTGAGGCAAGGGAGGAGATTGCAGGGGCTCTGACACAAATTTTCAGAACCTCTCTGGCCACAGGGGAGGTGCCAGAGGACTGGAGGACAACTAACGTAGTATCATTATTCAAGGGTAGTAGGGATAAACCAGGGAATTACAGGCCAGTGAGCCCAACATCAGTGGTAGGGAAATTATTGGAAAAAAATTCTGAGGGACAGAATTAGTCTCTGCTTGGAGAGGCAAGGATTAATCAAGGATAGTCAGCATGACTTTGTCAGGGGGAGATCATGTCTAACCAATTTGATTGAATGTTTCAAGGGGGTGACTAGGTGTGTGGATGAGGGTAGTGCAGTTGATGTAGTCTACATGGACTTCAGTAAGGCTTTTGACAAAGTCCCACATGGGAGACTGGTCAAGAAGGTAAGAGCCCATGGGATCCAGGGCAATTTAGCACATTGGATCCAAAATTGGCTTAGTGGCAGGAGGCAGAGGGTGATGGTCGAAGGTTGTTTTTCTGACTGGAAGCCTGTGTCCAGTGGTGTACCGCAGGGATTGGTGCTGGGTCCTTTGCTGTTTGTAGTGTACATTAATGATTTAGATATGACTGTAGGAGGTATGATCAGTAAGTTTGCAGATGACACGAAAATTGGTGGAGTGGTAAATAGCGAGGAGGGAAGCCTCGGGCTATAGGACGATATAGACGGGTTGGTCAGATGGGCAGAACAGTGGCAAATGGAATTTAACCCTGAAAAGTGTGAGGTGATGCATTTTGGGAGGACTAACAAGGCAAGGGAATACACAATGAATGGTAGGACCCTAGGAAGGACAGAGGTTCAGAGGGACCTTGGTGTGCATGTACATAGATCCCTGAAGGCAGCCGGACAGGTAGATAAGGTGGTTAAAAAGGCATATGGGATACTTGCCTTCATTAGCCGAGGCATAGAATGTAAGAGCAGGGAGGTTATGATGGAGCTGTACAAAGCTCTAGTTAGGCCACAGCTGGAATACTGTGTGCAGTTCTGGTCGCCACACTATAGGAAGGATGTGAAGAGGGTGCAGAGGACATTCACCAGGATGTTACCTGGGCTGGAGCGCTTCAGCTATGAAGAGAGACTGGACAGGCTGGGGTTGTTTCCCTTAGAACAGAGAAGGTTGAGGGGGGACCTGACTGAGGTGCACAAAATTATGAGGGGCATAGATATGGTAGATAGAAAGGAACTTTTCCCCTTATTAGAGAGGTCAATAACCAGGGGGCATAGTTTCAAGGTCAGGGGCAGGAAGTTCAGAGGGGATTTGAGGAAAATCTTTTTCACCCAGAGGGTGGTTGGAAAGGGTGGTAGAGGCAGGAACCCTCACAACATTCAAGAAGCATTTAGATGAGCACTTGAAACGCCACAGCATACAAGGCTATGGACCAAGTGCTGGAAAATGGGATTAGAATAGACAGGGCTTGATGGCCGGCGCGGACACGATGGGCCGAAGGGCCTCATTCTGTGCTGCATAACTCTATGACTCTTGGAAAATGATGGCAAGCCCTTCTGCTATCTCCTCCCCCAATTCCCTTAGCAACCGGGGATGCAAGCCATCTGGACCAGGCGACTTGTCCACTCTAAACATACCCAGCCTTTCTAGTACATCCTGTCTATCAATTTTCACCCCTTAGCCCTCGCTGCTCTAAGGAGAACAACTCCAGCGTCCCCAGTCTCTCCACATAACTCAATGCCCTCATCCCTGGTGTCAGCCTGGTAAATCTCCTCTGCACCCTCTCCTGAAGTGCGGTGCCCAGAATTGTACACAATACTCCAGCTGAGGCCTAACCAGTGATTTGTAACGGTTGAGCATAACTTCCTTGTTTTTGTATTCAATGACACTATTTACAAAGCCAAGCATCCATACACTTTCTTAACCGCCTTATCAACTTCCCTGCCACCTTCAAAGATTTGTGAATCTGCACCCCTGGGTCTCTCTGCTCTTGCACCCCCTCAAAATAGCACCATTTAGATTATACTGGGTCTCCATGTTGTTCCTCCCA
>NC_140990.1:338152891-338273740 GCF_052327205.1 Somniosus microcephalus | reverse complement strand
GGGGAGAGGAGAGAGGCGGGGGGGGAGAGAGAGAGGCGGGGGGGGGGAGAGAGAGAGGCGGGGGGGGAGAGAGAGAGGCGGGGGGGGAGAGAGAGAGGCGGGGGGGGGAGAGAGAGAGGGCGGGGGGGAGAGAGAGAGGCGGGGGGGGAGAGAGAGAGGCGGGGGGGGAGAGTAGGAGAGGCGGGGGGGGAGAGAGAGAGGCGGGGGGGGAGAGAGAGAGGCGGGGGGGGAGAGAGAGAGGCGGGGGGGAGAGAGAGAGGCGGGGGGGGAGAGAGAGAGGCGGGGGGGGAGAGAGAGAGGCGGGGGGGGAGAGAGAGAGGCGGGGGGGAGAGAGAGAGGCGGGGGGGGAGAGAGAGAGGCGGGGGGGGAGAGAGAGAGGCGGGGGGGGAGAGAGAGAGGCGGGGGGGGAGAGAGAGAGGCGGGGGGGGAGAGAGAGAGGCGGGGGGGAGAGAGAGAGGCGGGGGGGAGAGAGAGAGGCGGGGGGGGAGAGAGAGGCGGGGGGGAGAGAGAGAGGCGGGGGGGAGAGAGAGAGGCGGGGGGGAGAGAGAGAGGCGGGGGGGGAGAGAGAGAGGCGGGGGGGGAGAGAGAGAGGCGGGGTGGGGAGAGAGAGAGGCGGGGGGGGAGAGAGAGAGGCGGGGGGGGAGAGAGAGAGGCGGGGGGGGAGAGAGAGAGGCGGGGGGGGAGAGAGAGAGGCGGGGGGGGAGAGAGAGAGGCGGGGGGGGAGAGAGAGAGCGGGGGGGAGAGAGAGAGGCGGGGGGGAGAGAGAGAGGCGGGGGGGAGAGAGAGAGGGCGGGGGGGAGAGAGCGAGAGAGGCGGGGGGGGAGAGAGAGAGGCGGGGGGGGAGAGAGAGAGGCGGGGGGGAGAGAGAGAGGCGGGGGGGGGAGAGAGAGAGGCGGGGGGGGAGAGAGAGAGGCGGGGGGGGAGAGAGAGAGGCGGGGGGGGAGAGAGAGAGGCGGGGGGGGGAGAGAGAGAGGCGGGGGGGGGAGAGAGAGAGGCGGGGGGGGAGAGAGAGAGGCGGGGGGGAGAGAGAGAGGCGGGGGGGGAGAGAGAGAGGCGGGGGGGGAGAGAGAGAGGCGGGGGGGAGAGAGAGAGGCGGGGGGGGAGAGAGAGAGGCGGGGGGGGAGAGAGAGAGGCGGGGGGGGAGAGAGAGAGGCGGGGGGGGAGAGAGAGAGGCGGGGGGGAGAGAGAGAGGCGGGGGGGAGAGAGAGAGGCGGGGGGAGAGAGGAGGCGGGGGGGAGAGAGAGAGGCGGGGGGGAGAGAGAGAGGCGGGGGGAGAGAGAGAGGCGGGGGGGGAGAGAGAGAGGCGGGGGGGGAGAGAGAGAGGCGGGGGGGGAGAGAGAGAGGCGGGGGGGAGAGAGAGAGGCGGGGGGGGAGAGAGAGAGGCGGGGGGGGAGAGAGAGAGGCGGGGGGGAGAGAGAGAGGCGGGGGGGAGAGAGAGAGGCGGGGGGGAGAGAGAGAGGCGGGGGGAGAGAGAGAGGCGGGGGGGAGAGAGAGAGGCGGGGGGGGAGAGAGAGAGGCGGGGGGGGAGAGAGAGAGGCGGGGGGGGAGAGAGAGAGGCGGGGGGGGAGAGAGAGAGGCGGGGGGGGAGAGAGAGAGGCGGGGGGGGAGAGAGAGAGGCGGGGGGGGAGAGAGAGAGGCGGGGGGGGAGAGAGAGAGGGCGGGGGGGGGAGAGAGAGAGGCGGGGGGGGAGAGAGAGAGGCGGGGGGGGAGAGAGAGAGGCGGGGGGGGAGAGAGAGAGGCGGGGGGGGAGAGAGAGAGGCGGGGGGGGGAGAGAGAGAGGCGGGGGGGAGAGAGAGAGGCGGGGGGGGAGAGAGAGAGGCGGGGGGGGAGAGAGAGAGGCGGGGGGGGGAGAGAGAGAGGCGGGGGGGGGAGAGAGAGAGGCGGGGGGGGAGAGAGAGAGGCGGGGGGGGAGAGAGAGAGGCGGGGGGGGAGAGAGAGAGAGGCGGGGGGGGAGAGAGAGAGGCGGGGGGGAGAGAGAGAGGCGGGGGGGAGAGAGAGAGGCGGGGGGGGGAGAGAGAGAGGCGGGGGGGGGAGAGAGAGAGGCGGGGGGGAGAGAGAGAGGCGGGGGGGGGAGAGAGAGAGGCGGGGGGGGAGAGAGAGAGGCGGGGGGGGGAGAGAGAGAGGCGGGGGGGGGAGAGAGAGAGGCGGGGGGGGAGAGAGAGAGGCGGGGGGGGAGAGAGAGAGGCGGGGGGGGAGAGAGAGAGAGGCGGGGGGGGAGAGAGAGAGCGGGGGGGGAGAGAGAGAGGCGGGGGGGGAGAGAGAGAGAGGCGGGGGGGGAGAGAGAGAGAGGCGGGGGGGGAGAGAGAGAGGCGGGGGGGGAGAGAGAGAGGCGGGGGGGAGAGAGAGAGGCGGGGGGGGAGAGAGAGAGGCGGGGGGGGGAGAGAGAGAGGCGGGGGGGGAGAGAGAGAGGCGGAGGGGGGGGGAGAGAGAGAGGCGGGGGGGGAGAGAGAGAGGCGGGGGGGGGAGAGAGAGAGGCGGGGGGGGAGAGAGAGAGGCGGGGGGGGAGAGAGAGAGGCGGGGGGGGAGAGAGAGAGAGAGGCGGGGGGGGAGAGAGAGAGGCGGGGGGGGGAGAGAGAGAGGCGGGGGGGGGGAGAGAGAGAGGCGGGGGGGGAGAGAGAGAGGCGGGGGGGGGAGAGAGAGAGGCGGGGGGGGGAGAGAGAGAGGCGGGGGGGGGAGAGAGAGAGGCGGGGGGGGGAGAGAGAGAGGCGGGGGGGAGAGAGAGAGGCGGGGGGGGAGAGAGAGAGGCGGGGGGGGAGAGAGAGAGGCGGGGGGGGAGAGAGAGAGGCGGGGGGGGAGAGAGAGAGGCGGGGGGGAGAGAGAGAGGCGGGGGGGGAGAGAGAGAGGCGGGGGGGGAGAGAGAGAGGCGGGGGGGAGAGAGAGAGGCGGGGGGGGAGGAGAGAGAGAGGCGGGGGGGGGAGAGAGAGAGGCGGGGGGGGGAGAGAGAGAGGCGGGGGGGGAGAGAGAGAGGCGGGGGGGGAGAGAGAGAGGCGGGGGGGGAGAGCGAGAGAGAGAGGCGGGGGGAGAGAGAGAGCGGGGGGGGAGAGAGAGAGGCGGGGGGGGAGAGAGAGAGGCGGGGGGGGAGAGAGAGAGGCGGGGGGGGAGAGAGAGAGGCGGGGGGGGAGAGAGAGAGGCGGGGGGGGAGAGAGAGAGGCGGGGGGGGAGAGAGAGAGGCGGGGGGGGAGAGAGAGAGGCGGGGGGGGAGAGAGAGAGGCGGGGGGGGAGAGAGAGAGGCGGGGGGGGAGAGCGAGAGAGGCGGGGGGGAGAGAGAGAGGCGGGGGGGGAGAGAGAGAGGCGGGGGGGGAGAGAGAGAGGCGGGGGGGGAGAGAGAGAGGCGGGGGGGGAGAGAGAGAGGCGGGGGGGGAGAGAGAGAGGCGGGGGGGGAGAGAGAGAGGCGGGGGGGAGAGAGAGAGGCGGGGGGGAGAGAGAGAGGCGGGGGGGGAGAGAGAGAGGCGGGGGGGGAGAGAGAGAGGCGGGGGGGGAGAGAGAGAGGCGGGGGGGGAGAGAGAGAGGCGGGGGGGGAGAGAGAGAGGCGGGGGGGGAGAGAGAGAGAGGCGGGGGGGGAGAGAGAGAGGCGGGGGGGGGAGAGAGAGAGGCGGGGGGGGAGAGAGAGAGGCGGGGGGGGAGAGAGAGAGGCGGGGGGGGAGAGAGAGAGGCGGGGGGGGGAGAGAGAGAGGCGGGGGGGGAGAGAGAGAGGCGGGGGGGAGAGAGAGAGGCGGGGGGGAGAGAGAGAGGCGGGGGGGGAGAGAGAGAGGCGGGGGGGGGAGAGAGAGAGGCGGGGGGGGGAGAGAGAGAGGCGGGGGGGGAGAGAGAGAGGCGGGGGGGAGAGAGAGAGGCGGGGGGGGAGAGAGAGAGGCGGGGGGGGAGAGAGAGAGGCGGGGGGGAGAGAGAGAGGCGGGGGGGAGAGAGAGAGGCGGGGGGGGAGAGAGAGAGGCGGGGGGGGAGAGAGAGAGGCGGGGGGGGAGAGAGAGAGGCGGGGGGGGAGAGAGAGAGGCGGGGGGGAGAGAGAGAGGCGGGGGGGAGAGAGAGAGGCGGGGGGGAGAGAGAGAGGCGGGGGGGGAGAGAGAGAGGCGGGGGGGGAGAGAGAGAGGCGGGGGGGAGAGAGAGAGGCGGGGGGGAGAGAGAGAGGCGGGGGGGAGAGAGAGAGGCGGGGGGGAGAGAGAGAGGCGGGGGGAGAGAGAGAGGCGGGGGGGAGAGAGAGAGGCGGGGGGGAGAGAGAGAGGCGGGGGGAGAGAGAGAGAGGCGGGGGGGAGAGAGAGAGGCGGGGGGGGAGAGAGAGAGGCGGGGGAGAGAGAGAGGCGGGGGAGAGAGAGAGGGCGGGGGGGGAGAGAGAGAGGCGGCGGGGAGAGAGAGAGGCGGGGGGGAGAGAGAGAGGCGGGGGGGAGAGAGAGAGGCGGGGGGGGAGAGAGAGAGGCGGGGGGGAGAGAGAGAGGCGGGGGGGAGAGAGAGAGGCGGGGGGGGAGAGAGAGTCAACTAGTCCTGGGACTCAGTGAAGTAACTACTAACAATAACCAGCCCCAGGACAGTGACAGGGTAACACAAAGAATTCGACCCAACACAATCGTCGCTAAGCAAAAGGAAAAATATCTGACATATTGGGCAGAAACAACAAAAACCCAAAGCAAACTCAATTGCTACTTGGCCCTAAACAGACAATACAACATAGCTGATTACCTGACCATGGTAAAGGATAACAAACTGAGAAGAACCTTGACAAGGTACAGACTTAGCGAAACATAGCCTAGCGATCGAAAAAGGCAGACACAGGCAGACCAGGCTGCCAAGAGAGGACAGGATATGCTCTCACTGCAGTCAGGGAGTGGTGGAGACAGAGATGCACTTCCTCACAGCTTGTGGAAAATATCAGGGCATCAGGGAGAATTTCTACCAAAAATTCTCACAAATATGCCCTGATTTCAGAAATCTGAGTGACAACCAAAAACTCCCATTCCTACTGGGAGAGGAGAGAAACTGTATAACACTGGCGGCACACTATGTTACAGCTTGCCATGAACAGAGGGACAACCAGTAAACTAAGAAAAGAATATATATAAACAATGCGAATGTATATTTATACACTCAGGGATATACCTGTTTATACACTGTATGAATAGAACTGCGTTTATGTGCTAAACCATAAATGTATTTTGATGCTTTGGCAACATAAGATGTAACTTATCATGCCAATAAAGCGATTTGAATTGTGAAAAATTGTGAATTGTGAAATTGAGAGAGAGGCGGGGGGGGAGAGAGAGAGAGGCGGGGGGGGGAGAGAGAGGCGGGGGGGGAGAGAGAGGCGGGGGGGGAGAGAGAGGCGGGGGGGGGGAGAGAGAGGCGGGGGGGGAGAGAGAGGCGGGGGGGGAGAGAGAGGCGGGGGGGGAGAGAGAGGCGGGGGGGGAGAGAGAGGCGGGGGGGGGAGAGAGAGGCGGGGGGGGAGAGAGAGGCGGGGGGGGAGAGAGAGGCGGGGGGGGAGAGAGAGGCGGGGGGGGAGAGAGAGGCGGGGGGGGGAGAGAGAGGCGGGGGGGGAGAGAGAGGCGGGGGGGGAGAGAGAGGCGGGGGGGGAGAGAGAGGCGGGGGGGGGAGAGAGAGGCGGGGGGGGAGAGAGAGGCGGGGGGGGAGAGAGAGGCGGGGGGGGGAGAGAGAGGCGGGGGGGGAGAGAGAGGCGGGGGGGGAGAGAGAGGCGGGGGGGGAGAGAGAGGCGGGGGGGGGAGAGAGAGGCGGGGGGGGAGAGAGAGGCGGGGGGGAGAGAGAGGCGGGGGGGGAGAGAGAGGCGGGGGGGGGAGGAGAGGCGGGGGGGGGAGAGAGAGGCGGGGGGGGAGAGAGAGGCGGGGGGGGAGAGAGAGGCGGGGGGGGAGAGAGAGGCGGGGGGGGGAGAGAGAGGCGGGGGGGGGAGAGAGAGGCGGGGGGGGGAGAGAGAGGCGGGGGGGGAGAGAGAGGCGGGGGGGGAGAGAGAGGCGGGGGGGGAGAGAGAGGCGGGGGGGGAGAGAGAGGCGGGGGGGGGAGAGAGAGGCGGGGGGGGAGAGAGAGGCGGGGGGGGGAGAGAGAGGCGGGGGGGGAGAGAGAGGCGGGGGGGAGAGAGAGGCGGGGGGGGAGAGAGAGGCGGGGGGGGGAGAGAGAGGCGGGGGGGGAGAGAGAGGCGGGGGGGGAGAGAGAGGCGGGGGGGGAGAGAGAGGCGGGGGGGGAGAGAGAGGCGGGGGGGGAGAGAGAGGCGGGGGGGGAGAGAGAGGCGGGGGGGGAGAGAGAGGCGGGGGGGAGAGAGAGGCGGGGGGGGAGAGAGAGGCGGGGGGGGAGAGAGAGGCGGGGGGGGGGAGAGAGAGGCGGGGGGGGGAGAGAGAGGCGGGGGGGGAGAGAGAGGCGGGGGGGGAGAGAGAGGCGGGGGGGGAGAGAGAGGCGGGGGGGGAGAGAGAGGCGGGGGGGGGAGAGAGAGGCGGGGGGGGAGAGAGAGGCGGGGGGGGAGAGAGAGGCGGGGGGGGGGAGAGAGAGGCGGGGGGGGAGAGAGAGGCGGGGGGGGGGAGAGAGAGGCGGGGGGGGAGAGAGAGGCGGGGGGGAGAGAGAGGCGGGGGGGAGAGAGAGAGGCGGGGGGGGGAGAGAGAGGCGGGGGGGGAGAGAGAGGCGGGGGGGGAGAGAGAGGCGGGGGGGGGAGAGAGAGGCGGGGGGGGGAGAGAGAGGCGGGGGGGGAGAGAGAGGCGGGGGGGGAGAGAGAGGCGGGGGGGGAGAGAGAGGCGGTGGCGGGGAGAGAGAGGCGGGGGGGGGAGAGAGAGGCGGGGGGGGGAGAGAGAGGCGGGGGGGAGAGAGAGGCGGGGGGGGAGAGAGAGGCGGGGGGGGAGAGAGAGGCGGGGGGGGGAGAGAGAGGCGGGGGGGGGAGAGAGAGGCGGGGGGGGGAGAGAGAGGCGGGGGGGGGAGAGAGAGGCGGGGGGGAGAGAGAGGCGGGGGGGGAGAGAGAGGCGGGGGGGAGAGAGAGGCGGGGGGGAGAGAGAGGCGGGGGGGGGGGGGAGAGAGAGAGAGGCCGGGGGGGGGGGGGGGGGAGAGAGGCCGGGGGGGGGGGGGGGGGGGAGGAGAGAGAGGCCGGGGGGGGGGGGGGGGGGAGAGAGGCCGGGGGGGGGGGGGGGGGGGCGAGAGGCGGGGGGGGAGAGAGAGGCGGGGGGGGGAGAGAGAGGCGGGGGGGGGAGAGAGAGGCGGGGGGGGAGAGAGAGGCGGGGGGGGGAGAGAGAGGCGGGGGGGAGAGAGAGGCGGGGGGGGAGAGAGAGGCGGGGGGGAGAGAGAGGCGGGGGGGGGGGGGGGGAGAGAGAGAGGCCGGGGGGGGGGGGGGAGAGAGGCCGGGGGGGGGGGGGGGGGGGGAGGAGAGAGAGGCCGGGGGGGGGGGGGGGGGAGAGAGGCCGGGGGGGGGGGGGGGGGGAGAGAGGCCGGGGGGGGGGGGGGGGAGAGAGGCCGGGGGGGGGGGGGGGGGAGAGAGAGGCCGGGGGGGGGGGGGGGGAGAGAGAGGCCGGGGGGGGGGGGGGGGAGAGAGAGGCCGGGGGGGGGGGGGGAGAGAGAGAGGCCGGGGGGGGGGGGGGGGAAGAGAGAGAGGCCGGGGGGAGAGAGATTTTACAGGAAACTTGGTATAAAGGAAAAGGACACACTGGCTGTCCCCAAGGGTACACTGAGCTGGTGGTGCCCTCCAATAAATTACCAAGTGTAACCCAAGGCAGAGACTCCGGAGGCATACTGATCTGGTTTAAAACAGAACTTAAGAATTACATCAAATTTATAAAAAAGGGCGAAGAAACCATATGTGGCTCAAACTTGAGAGGGAGATTATCTCAAACACCCAAGATGTTTACATTTGCGCACTTTATATCCCTCCAATCGATTCCCCGTACTACAAAGAGGACACCTTCTCCAACATGGAGGGGGGAAGGGGGGAGAAATTATCCAATACCAGGCCCAGGGGAACGTGTTGATCTGTGGGGACCTCAATTCAAGAACGGGCGAAGAACCAGACTTCACCAATAATCAGGGAAACAATTACGTTTTCGGGAATAACCACTTTGACATCCCTTCCCTTCCATACAGGCATAACTGCGACAAGCAGTCAAATACCAACGGAAAACAGCTACTACAGCTCTATCGAAACCTGGGTCTGTACATTGTCAATGGTAGGTTCATAGGAGACCTCCTAGGAAGATCGACCTATTGCTCACCTCTTGGCTGCAGCACAGTAGACTATATGATTACAGACTTAGACCCATCCTCTTTCAGAGCATTCACAGTCAAACCACAAACAACACTGTCAGATCACAGTCAAATTACTATGTTCCTCAAAAAGACAGAAACAAACAACATAGAAACACAACCCAGTAAACTGTACAACACCAAAAAATCGTACAGATGGGCCAAAAACGACACGGAAAAATACCAGAAAACAATTAGCAATGCATCAACTCAAGCTCTCTTAGACACCTTTCTGGATAACATATACACTCACAATAAAGAAGGCGGTAAACCGGGCAGTTAGTAAACTAAACAATATTTTTGATAATTTGGCAACAAATGCAAACTTGAAAGCTCGCAAGAACAAACCCAAAACAAAAAACTATGAAAAATGGTTTGACCGAGATTGCCATAACATGAGGAAAAAACTTAGAAAAATATCAAACCAAAAACACAGACATCCAGAAAACGAGGAACCACGCCTTACTTATTGTCAGACACTAACACAATACAGAAACACACTCAGAACCAAAAAAGAGCAATATATTAAGAATACACTCAGCTCCATGGAGGAATCCATTGATTCCAATTGTTTCTGGGAAAACTTGAAAACACAACACAAAAAACAACATGACGATTTGGCCATTCAAAATGGGGACACATGGGGTAAACCACTTTGAAAAATTATACCAGAAAAACACACTAAGACCAGAGCAACGCCAAATATGCAAAAAAACTGGAAAAGCTAGAAATGGCCATAAAAGATAACCAAAACCCGCTGGACGCCATAATAACAGAAAAAGAACTTCTTGAAAAACTCAAGGACCTGCGACCAGGAAAAGCCTGCGGGACAGACGGCATACTAAACGAGATGATTAAACACACAGACAACAAAATGAAACTGGCTATCCTAAAACTCTTCAACTTGGTTCTGAGTGTCGGTTATTTCCCTGATATCTGGAACAAAGGACTCATAACGCCCATATACAAAAGTGGGGACAAAATCGACCCAAACAACTATCGAGGCATCTGTGTAAACAGTAACCTGGGGAAGGTATTCTGTAGTATCATAAACAAAAGACTTATAAACTTCCTTGAGGAGCACAATGTCTTGAGTAAAAGCCAAATTGGATTCCTGCCAAACTATAGAACATCCGATCATATCTTCACCCTACAGACCCTAATTGACAAACACGTTCACCATAACAAAAGCAAAATCTACGCATGCTTTGTAGATTTCCAGAAGGCTTTCGACTCCATCTGGCATGACGGTTTATTCCTGAAACTTATCGAAAGTGGGGTAGGAGGGAAAACATATGATGTAATTAAATCAATGTATACAAACAACAAATGTGCAGTTAAAATTGGAGACAAACAAACAAAATACATCCCACAGGGGCGGGGGGGTGACGCAGGGCTCGCCAATCTCACCGACACTCTTTAATATTTACATAAATGGATTGGCAAAACTACTTGAACAATCTACAGCACCCGGCCTCACCCTATATGAATCCAAGGTTAAATTCCTCCTCTATGCAGACGACCTGGTTCTGCTGTCACCTACTAAAGAGGGGCTACAGCAAAACCTGGACCTGCTGGAGTCGTACTGCCAGACTTGGGCCCTGACAATAAATCCCCAAAAAACCAAAGTCCTTGTGTTCCAGCAAAGATCCAAACATCAGGGACCCAAAATAAATTTCACAGTAGGAACAACCAAAATTGAACAAACCACTAACTACACATACTTGGGCTTAAAAATCAGTTCTACGGGAAACTTCAAACTGGCTGTGAATGAACTGAAAGAGAAAGCAAGAAGGGCTTTCTATGCCATCAAAAAATCAATCCAAATAGAAATCCCAATTAGCATTTGGCTCAAAATTTTCAAATCAGTAATTGAACCAATTGCACTCTATGGCAGTGAGGTATGGGGACCGCTAACACAACAAGAATTTGCAAAATGGGACAAACACCCAATTGAGATCCTACATGCAGAATTCTGTAAAAGTATCCTCCGGACTCAAAGGAAAACAGTAAACAATGCATGCAGGGCGGAACTAGGCCAATATCCATTAATAATCACTATCCAAAAAAGAGCCACCAAATTTGGAATCACCTACAAATGAGCAATCCCCAATGCTATCACTACGACGCCCTGAAAATGCCAAGAGCTGACCATAAAGAAGAATACCCTCAGTCAACTAGTCCTGGGACTCAGTGAAGTAACTACAAACAATACTAACAATAACCAGCCCCAGGACAGTGACAGGGTAACACAAAGAATTCGACCCAACACAATCGTCGCTAAGCAAAAGGAAAAATATCTGACATATTGGGCAGAAACAACAAAAACCCAAAGCAAACTCAATTGCTACTTGGCCCTAAACAGACAATACAACATAGCTGATTACCTGACCATGGTAAAGGATAACAAACTGAGAAGAACCTTGACAAGGTACAGACTTAGCGAACATAGCCTAGCGATCGAAAAAGGCAGACACAGGCAGACCAGGCTGCCAAGAGAGGACAGGATATGCTCTCACTGCAGTCAGGGAGTGGTGGAGACAGAGATGCACTTCCTCACAGCTTGTGGAAAATATCAGGGCATCAGGGAGAATTTCTACCAAAAATTCTCACAAATATGCCCTGATTTCAGAAATCTGAATGACAACCAAAACTCCCATTCCTACTGGGAGAGGAGAGAAGCTGTATAACACTGGCGGCGCACTATGTTACAGCTTGCCATGAACAGAGGGACAACCAGTAAACTAAGAAAAGAATATATATAAACAATGCGAATGTATATTTATACACTCAGGGATATACCTGTTTATACACTGTATGAATAGAACTGCGTTTATGTGCTAAACCATAAATGTATTTTGATGCTTGGCAACATAAGATGTAACTTATCATGCCAATAAAGCGATTTAAATTGTAAATTGTAAATTGGGAGGAGAGAGAGGGCGGGGGGGGGGGGAGGGGGGAAGAGAGAGAGGCCGGGGGGGGGGGGGGGAAGAGAGAGAGGCCGGGGGGGGGGGGGGGGGGGGAAGAGAGAGAGGCCGGGGGGGGGGGGGGGGGGAAGAGAGAGAGGCCGGGGGGGGGGGGGGGGAAGAGAGAGAGGCCGGGGGGGGGGGGGGGAAGAGAGAGAGGCCGGGGGGGGGGAAGAGAGAGAGGCCGGGGGGGGGGGGGGAAGAGAGAGAGGCCGGGGGGGGGGGGGGGGGAGAGAGAGAGAGGCCGGGGGGGGGGGGGGGGGAGAGAGAGAGAGGCCGGGGGGGGGGGGGGGGGGAGAGAGAGAGAGGCCGGGGGGGGGGGGGGGGGGAGAGAGAGAGAGGCCGGGGGGGGGGGGGGGGGGGGGAGAGAGAGAGGCCGGGGGGGGGGGGGAGGGGAGAGGAGAGAGGCCGGGGGGGGGGGGGGAGAGAGAGAGGCCGGGGGGGGGGGGGGGAGAGAGAGAGGCCGGGGGGGGGGGGGGGGAGAGAGAGAGGCCGGGGGGGGGGGGGGGAGAGAGAGAGGCCGGGGGGGGGGGGGGAGAGAGAGAGGCCGGGGGGGGGGGGGGGGAGAGAGAGAGGCCGGGGGGGGGGGGGGGGGGAGAGAGAGAGGCCGGGGGGGGGGGGGGGGGGAGAGAGAGAGGCCGGGGGGGGGGGGAAGAGAGAGAGGCCGGGGGGGGGGGGGGGGAAAGAGAGAGAGGCCGGGGGGGGGGGGGGAAAGAGAGAGAGGCCGGGGGGGGGGGGGGAAGAGAGAGAGGCCGGGGGGGGGGGGGGGGAAGAGAGAGAGGCCGGGGGGGGGGGGGGGGGGGGGGAAGAGAGAGAGGGCCGGGGGGGGGGGGGGGGGGGAAGAGAGAGAGGGCCGGGGGGGGGGGGGGGGGAAAGAGAGAGAGGCCGGGGGGGGGGGGGGGGGAAAGAGAGAGAGGCCGGGGGGGGGGGAAAGAGAGAGAGAGGCCGGGGGGGGGGAAAGAGAGAGAGGCCGGGGGGGGGTGGGGGAGGAGAGGGGGGGGGGGGGAGAGAGGGGCCGGGGGGGAGAGAGAGGCCGGGGGGGGGGAGGAGAGGGGGGGAGAGAGAGGCCGGGGGGGGGGGAGGAGAGGGGGGGGGGGGGGGAGGAGAGGGGGGGGGGGGGGGGGAGGAGAGGGGGGGGGGGGGGGGAGAGAGAGGCCGGGGGGGGGAGGGGAGGAGAGGGGGGGGGGGGGGGAGAGAGAGAGGCGGGCGGGGGAGAGAGAGGGAGGCCGGGGGGGGAGAGAGGGAGCGATTGGAACATCCAAGATAAGAAACAGAATGATTCACTGCCACTGACACCAGCGATGCTGGGGTGGGGTGTGGAAACTCCCAGCACCATTGTGGGGATCTCATTCCTGGTTTTAGATTTTCACATCTGTCAAGTTTTGCCTGGAGTTATTTTTCTCTCACTGACCTTTCACTCGGGAAACGTTCTGCCGCCTCTTTATTTTCACACTCTCTCTCTCTCTCTCTCTAAACTCCGAGAAACGGCCCGAGTTTGAGTCAAGCGAAGCGAGAATTTCCTCGATTGTTTCTGCCATCGCAAACTTCCATCAGCCGAACTTTTCTCAAAGTTTGTGAAGTTCTGTGACTTACCCCGATGTTGCTGTTGCTGTTGCTGCTGCTGCTGGGCGATATCCCGAACTCCTGCTGTCGGCGGCTCCTCCTCCCGCTGTGTCCACCAGTCCCTGGCTGCTCTGCTCCTGCACATTCCTGGGACTGGGGCTGGGGCTCGCCCGTCTGCCGGGGTGGGGACAACCGGGCGCCGCCTGCCAGCGACTATCCGGCCCCCTCTGCCGGCCAGACCCGGACACAGAGCGCTGGGAAAGCTCCGCGAGAGATCCACTCTGCAATCAGCAGAAGTGAGATAGAAACATACAGGGACAAGACAGAAGATAGGCACACTATGTTACAGCTTGCCATAAACAGAGGGACAACCACTAAATATAAGAAAAGAGTATATATAAATTATATGAAAGTATATTTATACACTCAGGGATATATCTGTTTATACACTGTATGGATAGATCTGTATTTTTGTGTACAAACATGAATGTTTTTCGATGCTTTGGCAACATAAGATGTAACTTGTCACGCCAATAAAGCGATTTGAATTGAATTGAATAGAAGATAGGAGCAGGAGTCGGCCATTCGGCCCCTCGAGCCTGCTCCGCCATTTAATGAGATCATGGCTGATCATCCAAACTCCGTACGCTGTCCCTGCCTTCTCCCCATACCCCTTGATCCCTTTAGCCTTAATAAATATATCTAACTCCTTCTTGAATATATTCATGAATGAATTGGCCTCTACTGCCTTCTGTGGTAGAGAATTCCACAGGTTCACCACTCTCTGGGTGAAGAAATTCCTCCTCATCTCTGATGAGAGAGGTTTCATGGAATGATAAGAGCCATTCGGCCCGTCGTGCCTCTACCAGCTCCTCAGCATATACGGTAGAGAAACCCTGTGGCCCAACAAAGGGATAGACCGAGTAATTGCAGGGCAGTCAGCCGAACCTCGGCGGTGGGAAAGTCATTGGAAAAAATTCCGAACGACAGTATTAATCGTCATTTAGAAAGACACGGATTAATCAGGGACAGTCTGCATGGATTTGTGAAGTGAAGGTCCTGTCTGACTAACTTGATTGAATTTTTTGAGGAGGTAACAAGGAGGGTAGTGCGTTTGATGTAGTCTATATGGATTTTAGCAAGGCTTTTGATAAGGTCCCACATGGCAGACTGGCTCAGAGGCGAAGGGTGTTTTTGTGACTGGAAGGCTGTTTCCAGTGGGGTTCCGCAGGGCTCAGTACTGGGTCCTTTGCTTTTTGTGGTATAAATCAATGATTTGATCTTGAATGTAGGAAGTACGATTAAGAAGTTTGCAGATGATACAAACATTGGCCGTGTGGTTGATAATGAAGAAGAAAGCTGCAGACTGCAGGAAGATATCAATGGACTGGTCAGGTGGGCAGAACAGTAGCAAATGGAATTCAACCTGGAGAAGTGTGAGGCAATGCATTTACAAAAATACAATAGAGATGGCAAGGCAGGTGATGTGTTGCAGCTGTAGCACGTGGGAGCTGGTGGACACCAGTGTGATCCAGGGTGACCACATCTGCAGTGAGTGTCTGCAGCTCGGGGAACTTCAGCTCGGAGTTAATGAGCTGGAGTTCGAGCTACAGACATTGCGATCCATCAGGGAGGGAGAAAGTTACCTGGACACTTTGTTCCAGGAGGCAGTCACACCCTTTAGGTTAAATACTTCAGATTTGGCCCGTGGTCAGGTACAGGAGTGTGTGACTGTGAGTGAGGCAGGTCTTGGAGGAGCCTCAGCCCTTGCGCTTGTTCAACAGTTACGAGGTTCTTGCAACCTGTGTGGACGAAAGCAGGGACTGCAGGGAGGATGAGCAAACTGACCACGGCACCGTGGGCCATTCAAGTGTGGGGTGTAAAAAGGAATGTCGTAGTGGTAGGAGACAGTATAGTCAGGGGGATAGACACTTCTCTGCAGCCAGGAGTGTGAGTCCCGAAGGCTGTGTTGCCTGCCCGGTGCCAGGGTTAAGGACCTCTCCTCAGGGCTGGAGAGGAACTTGGAGTGGGATGGGAAGGATCCCGTTGTCGTGGTCCATGTAGGAACCAACGACATAGGTAAGACTAAGAAAGAGGTTCTGCTGAGGGAGTATGAGCAGCTAGGGTCTAAATTAAAAAGCAGTTTATGTTAATGTATTACAAGCCAAATGTATGTTGAATGTTTAAATGTCTTAATCTAAATGTACACTCTCGGGAGCCGGGTGCACTAACAATGACAATAAAGTTGATTATTATTATTATTATTATTACAAAGGTGGTAATCTCTGGATTACTACCTGAGCCACCTGCAAATTGGCATAGGGTCAATAAGAGCAGAGAGTTGAATGCGTGGCTCAAGGATTGGTGTCGGAGAAATGGGTTTTGATTCATGGGGCACTGGCACCAGTACTGGGGAAAGAGGGAGCTGTTCCATTGGGACGGCCTTCACTTGAACCATACTGGGACCAGTGTCCTGGCGAATCGAATAACTAGGGCTGTGGAGGGAGGGTTCAAGCGAGGGGAAATTTAGAGAGTTAAAGAGAAAGGATAAGGCAATAGTGCAGGGTAGCGATAAGGGTAATGATAACCAGAAGGGACAGAGAGTACAAACATAAGAGTGCACCAGCAAATAGGGTCAGAGTAGGGAAAAGTGGTAAAAGGACAAAATTAATGGCTCTTTATCTGAATGCACGCAGCATTCGTAACAAGATAGATGAATTGACGGCACAAATAGAAATAAATGGGTATGATCTGATAACCATTACAGAGACGTGGTTGTAATGTGACTGTAGTGTCCGTGTGTTGATAGAGACACTGAAGACAGGAGTTGGTTCATAGGTGTTTACTAAGCAAAGTCTGGGGGGGGTTCTAACGGATATACACAATATACAGGCTTATATAGCCCGAGTGGCCATTACCGGCATTACAGCACACCTGGGGCTCTTAAAGGCACATACACTACATCTCCTCCCCTTTTAGCTAACCAGTACATCATATTTTAAGTAATTATTAATTACATGTTATAAGAAAAATAATATACACATTGCTGTAGTTAATTCATTATAAGTCAGTCTCTCAGGAGGCTTCCTGACTCGGTCCGGATAACGCCTCGGGGGTGTAGTAGTTTCTAGTGGTGTAGTAGGTTCTTCTGGCAAGGCTGATTCGGCTTGAATACCAGTGTCGGGTTCATCGGGTTCCAGTATCACCGGATCGGAGGTAGATATGGGTATCTCTACTTCATCGTTAGACATATAGAGTTGTGGTGTAGGTTGTCCCTTTTCGGATGACTCTATGATTTGGTCAGCATGGCGCCTTATTATGCTTTCTCCGATGTCCACGGTATACATCAGTGGTCCTAGTCGTGTGCAGATAGTTCCAGGCTGCCATTTCTCGGTACGGTAGTCCCGGGCCAAAACTTGTTGACCTATCTGGAAGGTTCTAGTTGGCCTTTCATTCATGCCTTGAAACTGCCGGTTCTCCACGTCCCTTCTGATGTTGGGCTTGACCAAATCCAGCCGGCATCTTAGGTTTCTATTGAAGAACATCATGGCGGGAGTTTGGTTGGTAACCATATGTGTTGCATTCCTGTATGCGAATAAGAAGTTATCCACCTTGTGCTGAAGTTTTATGTCTTCATTACCCACGGCCTTTATGGCCTTCTTGAAGGTCTGGACAAACCTTTCAGCCAATCCATTGGTGGCGGGATGGTATGGGGCGGACGTGTAGTGCTTAACCCCATTGTTTTTTAAGAACTTCCTGAATTCTTCGGACACAAATTGCGGTCCATTATCAGAACAGATCTGTTCCGGCAGCCCATTCCTGGCAAATATGGTCCTTAATACTGTGATGGTTTTTTCTGTGGTGGTGGAGGACATCTTTATTACCTCCGGCCACTTGGAGTGTGCATCAACCGCGATTAAGAACATTGAGTCCATAAATGGACCAGCAAAGTCGATGTGCACCCTTTGCCAGGGAGATGAGGGCCACTCCCATGGATGTAGAGGGGCTTGTGGTGGAGCGTTTTGGACCTTCTGGCATCCTAGGCAGCTCTTGGTCATTTCTTCGATGTCTCCATCGATACCTGGCCACCATACAAACGCCCTAGCTAGGTTCTTCATTTTCACTCCACCCAGATGCCCCTTGTGAAGCTCCTTTAGCACTTTATCCTGGAGATTGGGTGGAATCACCACTCTGGATCCACACATCAAGGTTCCTCGGCACACTGACAGCTGTTCTCTTCTTTGCGAGAATGCTGGCAACAGTGGTTCGCCATGTGCTGGCCATCCCTTCACTGTTAAATCGTAGACCCGTGAGAGAGTTGGGTCATTTCTCGTCTCCCTTTCAATGGCAGAATTTGTTACTGGTAGACATTCCACTATGGTTGAGTGGAACATCTCCACTGGGTCTACTGTAGGTGCCTCTTCTACCGTTGGCAACGGTAGGCGCGATAAACCGTCAGCATTCCCATGCTGTTTTGATCCTTTGTATTCTATGTTGTATTGGTGTGCCCCTAGAAAAAGGGACCACCTCTGTAGCCTTTGCGCTGTCATAATGGGAACACCCTTTTTAGGGTTGAATATGGAGATGAGGGGTTGATGGTCAGTCAACAAGGTAAATTTTTGTCCGTGTAGGTAATGGTTGAATTTCTTCACTCCCCATACCAGGCTGAGTGCTTCCCTGTCGATTTGGGCATAGTTATGCTCAGCTGAGTTTAATGAGCGTGACACAAAAGCTATCGGCTGTTCTGAGCCATCAGGGAATTTATGCGATAATACTGCTCCTATGCCATAAGGGGATGCATCGCACGCCAGTCTGATTGGCAGTGATGGGTTGTAATGAGCCAAAACTTCTTCGGATGCGATTAAGTCTTTGCATTTATGGAAGGCACGTTTACAGTCTTCGTTCCATTTCCAAATCACTCCTGTTTGTAGCAGTTCATTAAGAGGGTGTAGAAGAGTTGCTAAGTTCGGTAAAAATTTATGATAGTAATTTATTAATCCCAGGAACGACCTTAATTGTGAAACATTTTCAGGTGCTGGGGCTTTTATGACCGCTTCAATTTTTTTCAGGTGACTTATGCAACCCTTCCTTATTAATTATGTGGCCACAATATGATATTTGATTTTGGAAAAATTTGCATTCGGGCGATTTGCTCGTAGGCCCCGTTCTCTCAGCCTAGTGAGCACCTGCTCCAAATTGGTAAGGTGCTCGTTGTCGTTTTCTCCTGTTACAAGGATGTCGTCTAGGTAGCATTGAGTCCCCGGAATCCCTTGCAGGACTTGCTCCATAGCTCTTTGCCAGATAGCTGGAGCTGATGCTACTCCAAAAACCAGTCGATTGTACTGGTACAGGCCTTTGTGTGTGTTTATCGTGAGATACTTTTTAGAGGCCTCCTCAACCTCCATCTGTAGATATGCCTGTGCCAAGTCAATTTTGGTGAAACGTTTCCCTCCGGATAGTGAGGCGAAAATATCTTCTATCCTCGGAAGAGGATACTGTACTGTGTGAAGGACCGGGTTTACAGTCACCTTGAAGTCTCCACAGATGCGAATTTTTCTCTGTTCTTCAGATTTATCATTATTCAATGCTTTTTTCATGACTGGAACGATGGGTGTTGCCCACTCGCTCCAATCTATTTTGGATAATACGCCTGCCTTTTCTAAATTCTCCAGCTCTGCTTCGACTGCTGGACGAATTGCATATGGCACCGGTCTTGCCTTAAAAAATGTTGGAATTGCTGCATCTTCCACTTTTATTGAGGCGGTGATGCCTTTCAAGGTTCCTAGTTTCTCTTGAAACACTTCTTTGGCGTTGGCCAAGATGTCTTTTAATCGTTCAGGTATGATGTCATCCTCGTTTTTTTTCCTTACTGGTCACCGTCAGTGCCTGAATGGAGTGCCAGTCTAAACGTATCTTTCTGATCCATTCACGTCCCAACAACGGTGGACCACCATCTTGTAGAATGTATAAATACAACTTCTGTATTTCTTTGCCGTTGTATACAACAGGCACCCTTATTTTTCCTTTGGGGTATACTTTCTGCCCCGTATATGTTTTTAAGATAATGGATGTGTCTTTTAGAGGTATATGCGGAAATAGCCTCTCGTAATCCCGTCGATTTATTACGGTTAGAGCTGATCCTGTATCTAGCTCCATTTTAACTGGGGACCCTGCTATCGTGAGGGTAACCCAAATGGTTTGGTAATCATCTTTGGCAAGTACATTATGTCATTTGAGACAGCTTAGTCTCTTGTTTTCGGAGTCTTCGGAGCTACTGTCCGTCATCATTTGTACCTTTCTGTACTTTTCTTTATTGATTTTTTTTTTTCTGTCTGTGGATTTATTTTGTCCAGATCGGCATACCCGTGCAATGTGCCCAATCTTTCCGCATTGCCTGCATGCTTTGTCCTTGAACCAGCAGTCCCTCTGGTTATGGGTGGATCTGCTGCAGCGATAACATCTTTCGAAACCCTGTGTCATTTCATGGGTGCCGAAGTCCTGTGTCTTTTGTTGTATCTCTGCAGCTCCTTTTGCTGCTGCTTCGTATGATACAGCCATACTGAAAGCTTTGTCCAGTGTTAAATCTTTTTCAGAAAACAGCCTTTTTTGTGTTCCTTCACTTAAGAGACCGCAGACAAATTTGTCTCGAAGATAATCTGCTAATCCTGCCCCGAATTGGCAGTACTTTGATAGCTTTCTTAATTCGGTGAGGTAATCAGCGTTACTTTCATTCTTGTGTTGATTTCTCTTGAAGAATTTGAATCGTTCCGCTATCAGCAGTGGTGTTGGCTTTAAGTGCTCCTGCAGGGTATCAACAATTTCTTTAAAATTCTTGTCCTTTGGTTTGGCTGGAGTGATTAAATTTCGTAACAGCCCGTATGCCTTTGCGCCCATTAGGTTCAGCAGTACTGAAGCTTTTTTTTCATCTTCTATTCCATTTGCAGTGCAATATACCTCTACTCTTTCCACATATGTGGTCCAATCCTCTATTTCGCTATCAAAAGCATCAATATTGCCAGACTTAGGCATCTTAGAAAAGATATGGCGCTTCCCGCGCTTTTCTTTCTTTTCTGCAGCAAAGATATGGCGCTTCCCGCGCTTTCCCGCCGCTGCTGCCAATGACAACGCTGTTTCCCGCGGTTTCCGTTCTTTTTTTAAATTATTTATTTACAGTTGGAGACTCGTTCCCGCCGGACTTTCTCTCCAGGTCTGAACGCCGACCTGCTTGCAGCGCCGGCCATCTCCCGAGTGCTCCCTCCCAGTCCGTTATTGCTTGCCTCCGATTTCGCTGCCTGTCTCAGCTGTAGAGCCAGCCGCTGGAGCCCCAGCCTGACGCCCAGGAGGAATTAGCGCAGTACCTGCCACCAGCTTGGCCAGCTGGTGAAACCACAGCTTCTCTCACTTTCTTGAGTCTTCTGGACGCCCGAGGAATCGATGTCCTTGAGGTGCTGCTGAATTGCAGGTAAGTCCGTTTCCACGTCGTCGCCACTGTAGTGTCCGTGTGTTGATAGAGACACTGAAGACAGGAGTTGGTTCATAGGTGTTTACTAAGCAAAGTCTGGGGGGGGTTCTAACGGATATACACAATATACAGGCTTATATAGCCCGAGTGGCAATTACCGGCATTACAGCACACCTGGGGCTCTTAAAGGCACATACACTACAGTGACCAAGGCTGGGAACTGAATATTCAAGGGTATTTGATATTCCAGAAGGATAGACAAAAGGAAAAGGAGGTGGGGTAGCTCTGTTAATAAAGGATGAGATCAGTACAGCAGTGAGAAATGATCTTGGCTCGGACGTTCCAGATGCAGAATCAATTTGGGTGGAGGTAAGAAATAATAAGGGAAAGAAGGCACTGGTGGGAGTGGTCTATGGGCCCCCTAACAGTAGCTACACTATAGGACAGAGTATAAATCAAGAAATAATGGGGGCTTGTAAGAAAGGTACTGCAATAATCATGGGCGATTTTAATCTTCATATACAATCAAACAGAGTCAACATGGTTTTATGAAAGGGAAATTGTGTTTGACAAATTTATTAGAGTTCTTTGAGGAGGTAACGAGCAGGGTGGATAAAGGGGAACCAGTAGATTTAGTGTATCTGGATTTCCAAAAGGTATTCGATAAGGTGCCACATAAAAGGTTACTGCACAAGAAAGGTGGAAAGGGTGGCCAGCTTTAAGTTCCTCGGAGTCCACATCACGGAAGACCTCTCCTGGTCCCTCAACACCTCCTCTCTGGTGAAGAAGGCCCAGCAGCGCCTATATTTCTTGAGGAGGCTGAAGGGATGTAATCTGTCACCCCCGATCCTCTCTAACTTCTACCGCTGCACTATAGAGAGCATCCTGACAAACTGTATCACGGTATGGTACGGCAGCTGTAGCTCCCATGACCGGAAAGCCCTGCAGCGGGTAGTCAAAACTGCCCAACGCATTACCGGCACCCGGCTACCGACCATAGAACATATATATCAGAAACGCTGCCTAAGGAGGGCACGGTCCATCATCAAAGACCCTACCCACCCCAGCCACAGTCTGTTCGCCCTCCTACCATCTGGAAGACGCTACAGATGCATTCGCACCCGTACGACCAGATTTAGGAACAGCTTCTTTCCCAGGGCTGTCATCCTACTGAACTCCACAAATAAACACTAAAGCCTGCACATCTGCCGATGCACTTTATTATGGTCATATTTATGCTAATATATATGTACAAATGTATGTTGAAATGTTTAAGTGTCCTAATCCAAATTGTACACTCTCGGGAGCCGCAAGCCTACATTTCGTTGTACTGCACTTGTGCACTAACAATGACAATAAAAGTTGATTTGATTTGATTTGATTTGAAGAGCTCATGGTGTTGGGGGTAATATATTAGATTGGATAGAGGATTGGCTAACTAACAGAAAACAGAGAGTCGGGATAAATGGGTCATTTTCAGGATGGCAATCAGTAACTAGTGGGGTGCCACAGGGATCAGTGCTGGGGCCTCAACTATTTATAATCTATATTAATGACTTGGATGAAGGGACCGAGTGTACCGTAGCCAAATTTGCAGATGATACAAAGATAGGTGGGAAAGCAAGTTGTGAGGAGGACATAAAACGTCTGCAAAGAGATATAGACAGGTTAAGTGAGTGGGCAAGAATTTGGCAGGTGGAGTACAATGTGGGAAAATGTGAAGTTATCCACTTTGGTAGAAAGAATAGAAAAGAAACATATTATTTAAATGGAGAAAGACTAATGCTGTGGTACAGAGGGATCTGGGTGTCCTCGTACATGAAACACAAAAGGTTAACATGCAGGTGCAGCAAGTAATTAGGAAGGCAAATGGAATGTTGGCCTTTATGATGTGAAGAGAAAAAGATTGGTGAAGTCAAGCGTAGGTCCCTTGCAGTCAGAATCAGGGGAATTTATAATGGGGAACAAAGAAATGGCAGACCAATTAAATACATACTTTGGTTCTGTCTTCACAAAGGAGGACACAAATAACTTCCCAGAGATGTCGGGGAACATAGGGTCTAATGAGAGGGAGGAACTGAATGAAATCAGTATTTGTAGGGAAATGGTGTTAGGAAAATTGATGGGATTGAAGGCCGATAAATCCCCAGGGCCTGATAATCTACATCCTACGGTACTTAAGGAAGTGGCCCTAGAAATAGTAGATGCATTGCTGGTCATCTTCCAAAATTCTATAGACTCTGGAACAGTACCCATGGATTGGCGGGTAGCTAATGTTACTCCACTGTTCAAAAAAGGTGGCAGAGAGAAAACGGGGAATTATAGACCGGTAAGCCTGACATCGGTAGTGGGGAAAATGCTAGAGTCCATTATAAAAGATGTAATAGCAGAGCACTTGGAAAACAGTGACAGGATCGGACAAAGTCAACATGGATTTACAAAAGGTAACTCGTGCTTGACTAATCTACTGGAATTTTTTGAGGATGTACCTGATAGAATAGATAAAGGAGAACCAGTGGATGTGGTGTATTTAGACTTTCAGAAGGCTTTCGATAAGGTCCCGCATAAGAGATTAGCGTGTAAAGTTAAGGCACATGGGATTGGGGGCAAGGTACTGACTTGGATAGAGAACTGGTTGGCAGACAGGAAGCAAAGAGTTGGAATAAACGGGTCTTTTTCCGAGTGGCAGGCAGTGACTAGTGAGGTACCGCAGGGATCGGTGCCAGGACCCCAGTTATTCACAATATATATATTAATGATCTAGACGAGGGAACTAGTTGTAATATCTCCAAGTTTGCAGATGACACAAAGCTGGGTGGGCGTGTGTGCTGTGAGGAGGATGCCGAGAAACTCCAGTATGATTTGGACAAGTTGGGTGATTGGGCAGATGCATGGCAGATGCAGTATAATGTGGATAAATACGAGTTTATCCACTTTGGTGGCAAAAACAGGAAGGCAGATTATTATCTGAATGGCAATAGATTGGGAGAAGGGGAAGTGCAACGAGACCTGGGTGTCCTTGTGCACCAGCCGCTGAAGGTAAGCATGCAGGTACAGCAGGCGGTTATGAAGGCAAATGGTATGTTGGCCTTCGTAGCGAGAGGGTTTGAGTACAGGAACAAGGATGTCTTGCTGCAGTTGTACAGGGCCTTGGTGAGACCACATCTTGAGTATTGTGTGCAGTTTTGGTCGCCTTATCTGAGGAAGGGTGTTCTTGCCATGGAGAGATTGCAGCGAAGATTCACCAGGCTGATACCTGGGATGGCAGGAATGACGTATGAGGAGAGATTGGGTCGATTGGGCTTATACTCATTGGAGTTTAGAAGAATGAGGGGGGATCTCATTGAAACTTATAAAATTCTAACAGGACTAGACAAACTAGACGCAGGAAGGATGTTCCCGATAGCGGGGGAGTGTAGAACCAGGGGTCACAGTCTAAAGATAAGGGGTAAGCCATTTAGGACAGAGATGAGGAGGAATTTCTTTACCCAGAGAGTGGTGAACCTGTGGAATTCTTTACCACAGAAGGCAGTTGAGGCCAATTCATTAAATATATTCAAGAAGGAGTTTGATATATTTCTTAAGGCTAAAGGGATCAAGGGATGGTGCGGTAAAAAGAGTCCCTCTAGAAAGAAGGAGTTGGCGGTGAGTCAGCAGAAACAGCGATGGAGGCCACGACGACCCGCTGTAGCACGACAGCCGGCAGCTCCTCGTCGAGAGGCTCTGAGGTCGAACCGGTAGGAGGGAATGCGGCCAGCGTACCGAGGTCGGGAAAAGCAGGCCCTGGACGGTCGGACACCGCGGGAGGCTCGGAGGTCAGACCGGGTGGAAGGAGAGCCAGGGAGAAGCAGGCCCCAGGAAGTCGGTACCACAGCGGCTGAAGATTGTTGGGCAGGAGTGCGGGAAAGGCGGATCGAGGCGAGAGCGGACCCTATTGTGATGGCGCCGATGAAGATGGCTGCCGTCCTTGCGGGCTCCGTGCATACCAGGCAGCTAAGTGTCCTTTGCTGATTGGTGCGCTCGGCTTGTTAAGAAAAAAGCATTTCACTGACTGGATTTCACTTGTTGTATTTGGTTATGTGACAAATAAAAATTGAAATTGAAATTGAAATTGATATGGGGAGAAGGCAGGGACAGGGCACTGAGTTTGGATGATCAGCCATGATCTCATTGAATGGTGGAGCAGGCTCGAGGGGCCGAATGGCCTACTCCTGCTCCTATCTTCTATGTTTCTATATTATTGCAAGGGGGATGAAGTATAAAAGTAGGGAAGTCTTGTTACAACTGTACAAGGCGCTGGTGAGACCACACCTAGAGTACTGCGTACAGTTTTGGTCCCCTTATTTAAGGAGGGATCAAATCAAATCAAATCAACTATTATTGTCATTGTTAGTGCACAAGTGCAGTACAACGAAATGTAGGCTTGCGGCTCCCGAGAGTGTACATTTGGATTAAGACATTTAAACATTCAACATACATTTGGCTTGTAATACATTAACATAAATATAACCATAATAAAGTGCATTGGTAGATGTGCAGGCTTTAGAGTTTATTTGTGGAGTTCAGTAGGATGACAGCCCTGGGAAAGAAGCTGTTCCTAAATCTGGTCGTACGGGTGCGAATGCATCTGTAGTGTCTCCCAGATGGCAGGAGGGCAAACAGACTGTGGCTGGGGTGGGTAGGGTCTTTGATGATGGACCGTGACCTCCGTAAACAGCGTTTCTGGTATATGTGCTCTATGGTCGGTAGCCGGGTGCCGGTAATGCGTTGGGCAGTTTTGACTACCCGCTGCAGGGCTTTCCAGTCATAGTAGCTACAGCTGCCATACCATACTGTGATACAGTTCGTCAGGATGCTCTCTATTGTGCAGCGGTAAAAGTTAGAGAGGATCAGGGGTGACAGGTTACATCCCTTCAGCCTCCTTAGGAAATATAGGCGCTGCTGGGCCTTCTTCACCAGAGAGGAGGTGTTGAGGGACCAGGAGAGGTCTTCCGTGATGTGGACTCCGAGGAACTTAAAGCTGTCCACCCTTTCCACCACAGCCCCATTGATGTGGATGGGGGTGTGACTTGCGCCTTTGGACTTCCTGAAGTCCACAATGATTTCTTTGGTTTTCTTGGTGTTAAGGGCCAGGTTATTGCATTGCATTGCATTGGAGGCAGTTCAGAGATGGTTCACGAGGTTGATTCCTGGGATGGAAGGGTTGTCTTATGAGGAAAGGTTGAGCAGGTTGGGCCTATACTCATTGGAGTTTACAAGAATGAGAGGTGATCTTATTGAAACATATAAGATTCTGATGGGGTTGGACAGGGTAGATGCTGAGAGGATGTTTCCCTTCGTGGGGGAATCTAGAACGAGGGGGCATAGTCTCAGAATAAGGGGTCGCCCATTTAAGATGGAGATGAGGAGGAATTTCTTCTCTGAGGGTCGTGAATCTTTGGAATTCTCTACCCCAGAGAGCTGTGGAGGCGGAGTCAGTGAATATATTCAAGGCGGAGATTGACAGATTTTTGAGCAACAGGGGGGTCAAGGGTTATGGGGAGCGGGCGGGAAAGTGGAGTTATCGCCAAAATCGGATCAGCCATGATCTCATTAAATAGCAGAGCAGGCTCAAGGGGCCGAATGGCCTGTTCCTGCTCCTATTTCTTATGTTATTAAGGTGCTTCACAGGAGCATTAAAAGACAAAAAATTATAAGTAATAATAATTAAATAAAAATGAGATAAAAACTATTCTAAAGGGCAGGAAGCATGGCTTTGAAAAGGGGGATTGAATTGTCTTTGAGCCCTCGTACAGCAATCTCCTGCCGTCTAACTCCAACTGAGACCACACTCAGTCTTAACTCCATTTGTGCAACCTCAGCAACAACAACTTGCATTTATGTAGCACCTTTAACGTAGGAAAACGTCCAAGGCACTTCACAGGATCAATTAATTGTCGGACATGCCTTCAGCTGCCTGGGTCCTAAGTGCTGGAATTCCCTCCCTAAACCTCTCAACCTCTCTCTCCTCCCTTAAGACACTTCTTAAAACCTACCTCTTTGACCAAGATTCAGTCCTAATATCTCATGTGGCTCGTTCACAGAATCACAGAATCACAGAAACCCCACAGTGCAGATAGAGGCTATTTCGGCCCATCGAGCCTGCACCAACACATATCCCACCCGATCCCCGTAACCCCTACTCCAACACATATCCCACCCTATCCCCGTAACCCCACGTATTTAATCCCCCTAACACTAAGGGTCAATTTATCATAGCCAACCATCCTAACCCGCACATCTTTGGACTGTGGGAGGAAACCGGAGCACCCGGAGGAAACCCACGCAAACACGGGGAGAATGTGCAAACTCCACACAGACAGTCACCCGAGGCCGGATTCGAACCCGGGTCCCTGGCGCTGTGAGGCAACAGTGCTAACCACTATGCCACCATGCTGCTCGTTGTCAAATTTTCTTTGATAACATTTCTGTGAATCGCCTTGAGGTGTTTTACTACATTAAAGGCGCTATATAAATGCAAATTGTTTTTGGTTGCTCTGCAGTAACATAGGAATCTGAACCAAGTGTGTAAACAAATTGCCAACAGTTACGTTATGGAACATAACTGAGTACTTTGATACACACACAAGCAGGACAACAGTCCACCTCATTACAGCTTTGGTCCAAACATGGACAAAAGAGCTGAATTCCAGAGGTGAGGTGAGAGTGACTACCCTTGACATCAAGACAGCATTTGACCGAGTGTGACATCAAGGAGCCCTAGTAAAACTGAAGTCAATGGGAATCAGGGGGAAAACTCTCCACTGGCTGGAGCCATACCTAGCACAAAGGAAGATGGCTGGGGTTGTTGGAGGCCAATCATCTCAGCCCCAGGACATCGCTGCAGGAGTTCCTCAGGGCAGTATTCTAAGCCCAACCATCTTCAGCTGCTTCATCAATGATCTTCCCTCCATCATAAGGTCAGAAATGGGGATTTTCGCTGATGACTGCACAGTGTTCAGTTCCATTCGCAACTCCTCAGGTAATGAAGCAGTCCATGCCCGCATGCAGCAAGATCTGGACGATGTTCAGGCTTAGGCTCATAAGTGGCAGGTAACATTCGTGCCACAGAAGTGCCAGGCAATGACTATCTCCAACAAGAGAGAGTCTAACCACCACCCCATGACATTCAACGGCAGCACGGTGGCATAGTGGTTAGCACTGTTGCCTCACAGCGCCAGGGACCCGGGTTCGAATCCGGCCTCGGGTGACTGTCTGTGTGGAGTTTGCACATTCTCCCCGTGTTTGCGTGGGTTTCCTCCGGGTGCTCCGGTTTCCTCCCACAGTCCAAAGACATGCGGGTTAGGATGATTGGCTATGATAAATTGACCCTTAGTGTTAGGGGGATTAAATACGTGGGGTTACGGGGATAGGGTGGGATATGTGTTGGTGTAGGGGTTACGGGGATTGGGTGGGATATGTGTCGGTGCAGGCTTGATGGGCCGAAATGGCCTCTATCTGCACTGTGGGGTTTCTGTGATTCTGTGATTACCATCGCCGAATCCCCCACCATCAACATCCTGGGGGGTCACCATTGATCAGCCACATAAATACTGTGGCTACAAGAGGAGGTCAGAGGCTGGGTATTCTGCGGCGAGTATCTCACCTCCTGACTCCCCAAAGCCTTTCCACCATCTACAAGGCACCAGTCCGGAATGTGATGGAATACTCTCCACTTGCCTGCAGCTCCAACAACACTCAAGAAGCTCGACACCATCCAGGACAAAGCAGCCCACTTGATCTGCACCCCATCTTGTGTGTACAAGATGCACTACAGCAACTTGCCAAGGCTTCTTTGACAGTGTAGGAATAGGTGTATTCCTAACAAATAACGGAGCTTTGTTAATAACCGGGTGCTCCGGTTTCCTCCCACAGTCCAAAGATGTGCGGGTTAGGTTGATTGGCCATGATAAAAAAATTGGCCCTTAGTGTTAGGGGGGATTAAATACGTGGGGTTACGGGGTTACGGGGATAGGGCTTGGGTGGGATGGCTGTCAGTGTAGGGACCGGGTGCTAGGGTTTGGATGATCAGCCATGATCTTGTTGAATGGCGGAGCAGGCTCGAAGGGCCGAATGGCCTACTCCTGCTCCTAGTTTCTGTGTTTCTATGTTTCTAAACAGGATTTTAATGTTGAATTAGATTAAATACAACAAACAACGTAGAACTATGCAGGAGAGTCGTGGAACAGGTCTTTCCCCAGTGGGGACACCACGAGGACTGACTAGGCAGTCCGGAGGTTTGCGTGATGATGTCATCGCGTTTGCGTCATGACGTCATCGCGTTGCTCGCATTTCCCATGCTTGGGGCGTCACGTGACTTGCGACGTGACGTCATCGCATTTGCCCACGCTTGGGGAGGCCACGTGACTCGCATGATGACGTTATCATGTCTACCCGGCACCCGGCATTGGAGCTGGCCATTGCGGCTGAAGTTGCGGGAGCGGGAGCCCGAGCTGGGCCGGCGATTGCCGCGGGAGCGGGAGCCCGAGCTGGGCCGGCGATTGCCGCGGGAGCGGGAGGCCGAGCTGGCCCGGCTCGCATTCTTAAAGGGGCAACAGCCCGAACATACAAACTCAATACAACGTAGGTAAAGGGAATTATTATGTCCTATATAAGTAAGGGACACTCGGTGGTACCGCTACATGCGCCCCCCCAGAATTCACTTTAATGAACGACAAAAGGTGAGGTAGTCTGACGAGCCTGTCCGAACGACTCCCGCAGTCTCGAGACGGAGACTGTTGGGTGGCTGGTGGTCAGGCGGATGATCGTAACTGGTGTGCTGCAACGATGATGGGTGGTCGGTGGTCTCGGCGGTCGTGCTGTCTGGACTTGGCGGGCGAGGTCAAAAGGTGCTGGTCATGAGCGGATCCTTGCATGCATCGTGGCGAATAATACGTATCCAGCCATGTGAAGGACCGCGGCGTCATGGCGGATAAAACGTATTCAGCCATGCGAAGGACCGTGGAGACGCGTGACCTCTGCAGCCCGTGGTTCGAAGCGGGCGCCGGGGCGAAACAGCAGGCCGCGTCATAGTGACGGGCAGGCTGGGCAGACGCGGACCATGGCTCTGTTGTCATTGGAAAAAGTCCCCAGTCTGACGGAATCTGCAGGAACGCCAAACGGGCGATCCAGGAGGACTTGGCGGGCAAGGTCGGTGAACTCGCCGACAGGTGAGCGAACTCTTCGGCAGTCTGGAACGCACGGAACAGTGCGTGCCGTAGTGCTACGACGGTAACACAAAAGAGAGTGAACCGTTGCTGCATTGATCAGTGATCGGTGATGACAGCAACTTTTGCGTGGCCGATCGCAGCCGCGGGATGTCCATTGGACCCGTCATCGATGTTTGCAGCGTCAGTACGTTCGCGTTTGTTGAGGGGGACACTGTAGAGAGGGTGGCAACGCTTTGAGTTGTTGTTGATTTAGGGGGAAAACTGCCGGGAGGGCGGCAACGCGTCGCTTTTGCACCAAAAAGCGTGGTAGAAAACACAACCAGCAGGCTGACGGGCTGGTGCGTCGTCGGCGGGGAATGAGTCTTTGTGTTTCACGAGGGATGGGTCCTCGTGGTTCGCGAGGGATGGGTCCTCGTGGTTTGCGAGGGATGGGTCCTCGTGGGTCGTGAGGAGCGAGTCCTCGTGGCATCTCCGCGAGGGCGCACTCCGATCTTGAGGGCCCGAAAACCTGCGGAACCCGCGCTTGGAGGGATGTGTATTTGCTGTTGCGTTGGGAGATGTCGTGGAGGCGGACGATCCGTAAGGCGTTAGAGCTGACGAATACGGAGGCCACGTTGGTCTGCGCTGCATCGATGTTCTTGGCGAACGGGGCTTCTACCAGAAGAAAGCACGAGGGCGGTTGCTGCTCCCTGAATGGCGGTAGTGACAGCGAAACGGCTGGTGCTCCCATGGCGTGCTTCTTTTGTGAAAATCGTTCACAAAAATCGGGGTCCGGCTGCGTTACGTTCGTGAAAAACGGGATCACCTCCAGGCTGCGCTTCCTTTGCGAATACGTTCACAAAGACGGGGTCGCCAATGTAGGAGTTGGTGTTCGTCGGTTGTTGTTCGTCGGGCTCTGCTTCTGTGAAACCGTTCACAGAGACAGGGTTCAGGCTGTGCGCGTCGTCCGTGAAAAACGTTCACGGAGACGGGGTCACCAATGTAGGTTTTGATGAATTCCTGTCCTCACGTCATTGGGTCACCAATGTAGTAATAGGTGTATTCCTAACAAGTAACGGAGCTTGACTCGGAAGAACAACAAACAGGATTTTAATGTTGAATTAGATGAAATACAGCAAACAATGTAGAACTATGCAGGAGAGTTGTGGAACAGGTCCTTCCCCAGTGGGGACGCCACGAGGACTGACGAGGCAGTCCGGAGGTTTGTGCGATGACGTCATCGCGTTTGCGTCGTGACGTCATCGCGTTGCTCGCGTTTCCTGCGCTTGGAGCGTCACGTGACTTGCGATGTGACGCCATCGCGTTTGCCCGTGCTTGGGGCAGTCACGTGACTCGCGTGATGACGTTATCACGTCTACCCGGCACCCGGCATTGGAGCTGGCCGTTGCGGCTGAAGTCGCGGGAGCGGGAGGCCGAACTGGGCCGGCGATTGCCGCGGGAGCGGGAGACCGAGCTGGGCCGGCGATTGCCGCGGGGGCGGGAGGCCGAGCTGGCCCGGCTCGCATTCTTAAAGGGGCAATGGCCTGAACATACAAACTCAATACAACGTAGGTAAAGGGAACTATGTCCTATAAGGAAGGGACACTCGGTGGTACCGCTACAACAGCACCTCCCAAATCCACGACCTCTACCACCTGGAAGGACAAAGACGGCAGGTGTATGGGAACACCGTCACCTCCAGGTTCCCCTCCAAGTCACACACCATCCTGACTTGGAAGTATATCGCCGATCCTTCATCGTTGCTGGGTCAAAATCCTGGAATTCCCTACCGAACAGCACTGTGGGAGTACCTTCACCACACGGACTGCAGCGGTTCAAGAAGGTGGCCCACCACCACCTCCTCAAGGGTAACTAGGGATGGGCAATAAATGCCGGCCTTGCCAGCGACCCCCACATCCCAGGAACGAATAAAAAAAAATCATACACAACAGTAAATCTAAAGCAGCTACAACTAGTCCCGAATAAAATTAATCATCCTATCAGACAACTGCTGAGGATGAACTGCTGAGGATGCCCCAAAAAATTAAAAGTTTTAAAAAGATTTTTTGTAGCAGCATCTTGGAGACGAAAATTAAATCCACAGTGGATACTCAAAAACCATCCGCTCATTTTAAAATTTAACTGCCTCGGGCTTGTGTGGAAAGGTCAGTAGGAGTAAAACAATGATTGGTTCGAACAGCCTTCACTTCCCTTTTCAATGGATCTGATCAGATCGAATGGACTCCGGTTCTGCTGAACAGTTTGGTTCCTATCAACAAGCTCTGATCCTTGAGCACAATTATTTTTCCTCTGTAAATCTGGACATGGACCCTGACCTTAAATACCAGCCCGAGTACATGGCCAGGTCATAGAAACATAGAAGATAGGAGCAGGAGTAGGCCATTCGGCCCCTCGAGCCTGCTCCGCCATTCAATGCGATCATGGCTGATCATCCAAATTCAGTACCCTGTCCCTGCCTTCTCCCCATATCCCTTGATCCCTTTAGCCTTAAGAAATATATCCAACTCCTTCTTGAATATATTTAATGAATTGGCCTCTGAAGTAGCCAAATTACTATTATACCTTAGTTTGTATGTTAGAATATGTATCATTTAGTTTTAATGTTAGAATATGTATAATGCAGCACCAATGTACAAGGTGGAGATAATGGGTTAATCCCTACCCTGAGTTAAACGATATAGAGGTCTGTGTATTGCCTTCACCCAGCTAAGTTTTAAAACATGATTAAGTGACTTCAAATGCTGAGAGATTAACCCATGGGAAGATTGAGGAGGATGTGTGTTTGGCCAGGCGAAGCATCACATATGCAAGATAACGCACCTAAGAATTTGCTTATAGTAAATCACAACAGGGTTCCATTCTTCAAAGTCTAATTAGGATGTGCTTGCTTTGCAGAAGGTAACCCGAGACGAGGCTGAAAGTCTGGGCTTCGCACCCTTAATGAGGACTGTTATCTTAAGAAAACATGTAACAAGCAAAACCACCTGGCTACGGGCAAATGGATGGTTGTAAAGTAATTAAGGTGAGGCCTATAGTCACAGGAGGTGACGGGACTAACCGATAACAGAAATGTGGGACTTGTGGGCAGCAGAAGATGAAATGTCACGGTTTATAATTGCCATTTAGCTATAACTCTGTATATGCTGATAAGCCTTGTCCCCACCCCTAGGGAGGGGGGTTTGATTTTTGTATAACTGTGATTGTTGCTAGGGAATCGGTGGAGTCGGATCTGAGAGGGGTCTCAGAAGGTTCTCCCCAGGCCTGTGAATAAAGACCGTTTTGAAGCATCCTTCACTCGAAGTCTGTCATCTGTACTAAAGCTAAGCGTCGACTTTGTATATCACTTAGTCCGCTCTGAGGGGGAAAGAGTTAAGTGTCGACCTGACACAACACCAGGTCCACTTTTCGGGATACAACAATTGGCGTCACGAACAGGATCAGAGACTCTGACCGGTCCACAGGAACGACGAGCTAAGAAGGGTGAGTACGTTTTAAATTACCACCCATAAATTAGAAAGCTCCGAACGTACTGTGAGATCCGGTAAGGCTGTGATTAAAAGAATTAAAGTTGGCAGAGACAGACTCGAGAAAGGGGGTGCGGTCTGGTGAGCCGGGAGGCGGCGAATCCTCAGAGCTGTTAAGACAGCAAGGCCTCTAGGATAAAGAGGTAGATAAGTGGGTGAGAAAGACGTACGAGTGAGCCGGAAGGTGGCAAAGCCTCTAGAGCAGAGAGGCAGATAAGTGGGCTATAAAGACCTACGAGGAAGCCGGGAGGTGGCAAACCAAATCCTCAGAGCCGTTAAGACGGCAAGGCCTCTAGGGTAAAGAGGTGGTTAAGTGGGCGGTAACTCCTACGAATAGTGGATCCTTGGGAGTCACGGGGTGACCAACACGGACAAGGGTGGTTGTCTATCCTAAATGCCGAGCCTGAGCCCGAATTAAGAGGACATAGTCCCACGTGACGGCCAGGACCAAGTAGGCGTAGGGAACGAAACACCACAGGATCATAACCCCGTGATAACATAAGAACATAAGAAATAGGAGCAGGAGTAGGCCAATCGGCCCCTCGAGCCTGCTCCGCCATTCAATAAGATCATGGCTGATCTGATCCTATCTGCCAATCCACTGTCACAGAACCATCTCCTGAATCTAACAGAATTAGACACACGAAATAGGAGCAGGATCAGGCTACACGGCCCCTGGGCCCGCTCCGCTACCCACAGGGCCATGACCGATCCGAACCTAGGCTCATGCCCAAATTCCTGCCCGCTCCCCGTAACCCTTAATTCCCTTTACTTCTAGGAAACTGTCTATTTCTGTTTTAAATTTATGTAATGATGTAGCTTCTACAGCTTTTTGGGGCAGCATATTCCATGGACCTACCACCCTCTGAGTGAAGTAGTTCCTCCTCATCTCAGTTTTGAAAGAGCAGCCCCTTATTCTAAGACTATGCCCCCTAGTTCTAGTTTCACCCATCATCGGGAACATCTTCCCCGCATCCACCCGATCCGACCCCTCCACAATCTTATATGTTTCAATAAGATCGCCTCTCATTCTTCTGAACTCCAATGAGTAGAGTCCCAATCTACTCAACCTCTCCTCATATGTCCATCCCCTCATCCCCGGGATTAACCGAGTGAACCTTCTATGTACTGACTCGAGAGCAAGTATGTCCTTTCTTAAGTATGGACACCAAAACTGTACGCAGTATTCCAGGTGCGGCCTCACCAATACCTTGTACAACTGAAGCAATACCTCCCTATTTTTATATTCTATCCCCCTAGCAATGAAAGCCAACATTCCATTGGCCTTCTTAATCACTTGCTGCACCTGCATACTAACCTTTTGAGTTTCGTGCACCAGGACCCCCAGATCCCTTTGTACTTCAGTACTTTCCAGTTTCTTGCCATTAAGATAATAACTTGCTCTACGATTTTTCCTGCCAAAGTGCATAACCTCACACTTTCCAGTATTGTATTCCATCTGCCAAATCTCTGCCCACTTACTTAGCCTGTCGATGTCCCCTTGCAGGTTTTTTATGTCCTCCTCACTCACTACTTTCCCTCCCATCTTAGTATCATCTGCAAACTTTGATATGTTACACTTGGTCCCCTCCTCCAAATCATTAATATAGATTGTAAAGAGTTGGGGACCCAGCACTGACCCCTGCGGAACACCACTAGTTACTGATTGCCAGTCTGAGAATGAACCATTTATCCCAACTCTCTGCCTTCTGTTAGATAGCCAATCCTCTATCCATGCCAGAATATTACCCCCAATCCTGTGATTTTTTATCTTAAGCAATAATCTTTTGTGTGGCACCTTGTCAAATGCCTTTTGGAAGTCTAAATACACTACGTCCACTGGTTCCCCTTTATCCACCCTATACGTCACTTCCTCAAAGAACTCCAGCAAATTTGTCAAACATGACTTCCCCTTCATAAAACCATGCTGACTTTGTCCTATTAAATTATGATTATCCAAATGTCCTGTTACTGTCTCCTTAATAATGGACTCCAAAATTTTACCTACCACAGATGTTAGGCTAACCGGTCTATAGTTTCCAGCCTTCTGTCTACTGCCCTTTTTAAATAAGGGTGTTACATTAGCAGTTTTCCAGTCTGCCGGGACCTTTGCCGAGTTCAGGGAGTTTTGGAAAATTATTACCAATGCATCCACAATCCCTACCGCCACTTCCCTCAAGACCCTAGGATGTAAGCCATCAGGTCCAGGTGATTTATCCGCCTTGAGTCCCATTATTTTACCGAGTACCACTTCCTTAGTGATTTTGATCGTGTTTAGCTCCTCCCTCCCTTGATGAGTGAGTGTGCGCAAAATAAGTGTGTGTGTGAGTGAGTGACCGGGTAATATAAGAACTGTTGAGAAGTAAGTCAGAAGCTATATAGAATGCCTAAAAAGGATGCAGAGATAAAGAAGGAAAAGATCTAATTTGCAGGCTAACCAATTTGAAAACTCAGCAAAGGAAAAAAACAAAATCAAGGATTTGGAAAGCTAGGGAAAGTTGCTAAGTCACTGATTTAAAGAGAAAAAAATATAAACTTAAAGCTTTGCCAACATGGAAGTTAGTAACATCTGTACCGAGACAAATAAAACACAAGATTTGCTGAGTGAAAGGAACCTTAAACGTATGTTGGAATTCCAGGTTGTATGAAATTGTGTGTTAAAGTGTGAAAGTTTTCCTGACTATGAATGCTTAAGAAGTTACAACATTCCTTTGTCTGAAAGTCTGTCCTTAAAAAAAAAAAATCTGCTGTGTTTTAGCTCCACCCACTTCTTTGTTAAAAAAAAAAGCATTTAACCCTTTTGTCTTGACTTGGATTTTGGAAGTTTTAAGAATGTGCGAATAAGATTGTGCCCCCAGAATGAAAAAAAACCTACTACAACTTAAGTTAAGCTGGAGTGTAAAACTGAGAAGAGCAAGAAAAAGTTTGTTTAACAAAAGATTAAGTTTCAGTCTAAGATTTAACCTTGGAGTTATGAGGTAAATTAACCTATTAAAACCAGACTTTCATTGTGGCCACAGTAAATTTCTGGTTGGTGTAAATTGGTGTAGTCCGAATTGAATAAGATAACTCCACTCCGCAAGAACGTCCGGTAGTGGCAGGTCCCTCTACAATATTTAATTGACTACGGTACTGGGAGCCCTACAGAATGCAGGACTAAAGTTAAACCCTGGAAAGGTACAGGTAGGGAAGGACGAAGAAATCTACCTAGTATACCTAATAACACAAGGGAAGAGACAAATGCCCAAAAAACAGATGGGAGGGGCATTAGGACTGGCTGCGTGCTTTGATTACTTACAAGCAGCTAGAGATGGCAGCAGGAAGGGACCGCGCCAGAGAGGGGAGGGGGATCCAAGGATGTTTGTTGACGCATTGGTAGGGGGCCGACAGTGCAAAATGTTAATAGACACAGGAGCCACAATCTCATTGACAGACTTACCCTTGCCCCGAACGAAACTTCCAGTTAATGTAACAGGAATCGGTGGATGAAAAATCAGGGCTTACAAGAGCGAAACAGTTTTACTAGAAATAGGATGTATAATAATACCTACACAGTTGTGGATATGCGAGAACACCGAAGGAACAATCCTAGGGATAGACATACTGCGAGAAGTAGGAGCTTTAGTCGACACTAAAGCGAATGAAGTGTACTGGCCACCAGATTATAAGTCAAGCAAACAGGCAGCCCCGGTAAACAAAACAGATCAGGTAGGGGCAATTAAAGTTATAGACCCAGAATGGGATAAGAAGGGACCGTGGGCAATCCCATGCAAAGAGTATATTGGGGTGTGGGCAACACATAAACAAGATTGTGGTTTAGTCCAAACCCCCCCCTGTGAAAATACCAGGACCAATGCATCGCCCGCAAAAACAATATCCTTTAAAGGAGGAAGTCAAAGCAGCAGTACGGGGCATAGTGTTGGAATTAACCAAACAGGGAATCTTACGAGAAACTATATCTGAAACGAATTCCCCGGTATGGCCAGTAAGGAAACCAGATGCATCATTTCGACTGACAATAGATTATACGGAACTAAATAAGATGACCCCAAAGGAATACCTGATAGTAACAAGCCCTGCTACAATTTTTAATGGACTAAAGCCTGAACACAGAATTTTTACAGTATTAGACATTGCGAACGGATTCTGGTCCATACCATTGGATGAAGAATCGCAAGAGAAATTTGCTTTCACACTAGATGGGAAACAATATACTTGGATGAGGGTCCCTCAAGGGTTCCATAATAGTCCAGCTATATTCCACCGACACATGGCCAAAGCCCTGGAGGTAGTAGAATTAGAGGAGGACGGCAGTAATGTGTTGCAGTATGTCGACGATTTACTGATAGCTTCCACAAGCACTCAGGGGCATGTTAAAGCCTTGTCTAAAATTCTGAAAGCTCTTCGGGATGCAGGCTTCAAAGTAAACCCCACTAAAGCCCAAGTAGGGAAATCAGAGGTAACCTATCTGGGATATAACATCAGCATGGGCAAGAGAGCCATGCCAGAGGATCGAAAATGGGCTATAAATGATATGCCCAAACCTGTGAATATAAGGGGAGTGCGACAAGTAATGGGACTATTTAATTATAGCAGAAATTTTATTGAAGGATTCTCACAACTAGCTGCACCTCTGTATGAACTGACCAAAGGGGGAAAGCTGCAGACGAACCCATTGAATGGACAGAGTTACAGGCGGAAGCCTTCACTAAATTAAAACAGGCACTGACTGCTGTACCAGCCTTAGGATTACCCGATATGGGGAGGCCATATCATATCTTCTGCCACAATCATGGGGGACATTACAGTGCAGTGGTAGCACAAAAGAATGGGGATAACATGAGACCTGTAGCCTACTATTCGACACGAAGATCCCCGATAGTAGCCTAGTAGCCGGTATGCCAAGATGCGTTGCCGAGATTGATTGTGCACGGTGGGCAGTCAAAGTCAGTGAACCTGTAGTAATGACAGGGGATATTGTGTTACATACACAACACACCATAGTGGAATTGTTAAACACCGGATGATTAAAAACCATCTCAAATGGCCGGAAGGCTGCTTGGGAGGCTGTCCTGTTACCTAAAGACAAATCCATACAGATAGTTAGAGATATGAGCCAGAACCCCACAGCTATGATGGGAATGGAGGGAGAGGAACACTGTTGCACCAGTGAAGAAGAATCAGAATATGTAGACAGAATCAGGGAATTGCCTTTGACACAGGCAGACCTAGAGCTATATGTGGATGGGTCCCATAAATATGTTAACAGAACACCACGAACAGGTTGGGCCGTGGTGACCGGAGATGGCACCGTCCAGAGGGAAGGAAGATTACCAGGGGGTAGTTCAGCACAGGTTGCCGAGCTAACAGCATTGACAGAAGCATTAAAGTTGGCAGCAGGGAAACGGGTGAATATCTATACCGATAGTCGCTAGTACATGATTATATGGCAGCTTGGAGTAGAAGCGGGTATATTGCCTCAGGTGGCAAACCCATACAGCATGAGGAATTAGTAAAGAATTGGTAGCTGCCTCAGGGTTAGCCACTGAAACAGCTGCAGTGAAGGTAAAAGCCCACCAGAGGGGGAACTCTCCCACAGAAAGGGGAAACAGAGCCGCAGATCGTGCAGCCAGAAAAGTGGTGGAGCAACAGATTGCAGCAGCAAACAAGAGAACCAGAAACACAGAAAGACATAGCTGCTATAACTGCATTGCCAGAAGATATAGATATATCCAAATTACATAAGGAAGTATCCCAGGAGGAGAAGCAGCTATGGGAACGAGGGGGAGCAGGAGAAAGAGCGGGGGGAATATGGAGGAAAGAGCAGCAGATATGTGCACCAGGCTGTATACAGCAAGAATTAATGAAAATGTACCATAGCAGGCAACACACAGGTATATCCAATATGTTAAACAACCTCCAGCGATGCTGGTGGTGGCCCGGAATGAAACAAGCTGTGGACAGATTCTGTAGACACTGCCCCATATGTGCGCAGTATAACATAGGGAAACCTTTCACGGTAAAGTGGGGACATCAGCCGAGACTGAGAGGCCCATGGGAGAAGTTGCAGATAGACTTTACTGGACCTCTACCGAAATCAAAGGGGAAAATGTACTGTTTGGTAATAATAGATCAATTCACTAGATGGGTTGAAGCATTCGCCACTAAAGATTGCACGGCAACGACCGCAGCACGAATAATGGCAGAGGAGGTTGTACCCCGATGGGGGGTCCCGCTGCAGATTGATTCAGACCAGGGAACACACTTTACAGGGAAGGTTATAAAGGAAACATGTGCATTGTTAGGTATCAGACAAAGGTTCCACACACCACACCACCCTCAGAGTTCAGGGATGGTGGAAAGGATGAACCGGACTTTGAAATTATCCTTAGCTAAAGCAATAGAAGACACGGGGAAGGGATGGGCAGAGCTACTCCCAAGTATACTGATGAGACTTAGAGCAACTCCGAATAGAACCACGGGGCTGACACCTTTCGAACTAATGACCGGTTGAGCAATGACACTGCCGGAAGGTCTCGCTACCGGGGGTGAGGATGTAGGGCCCCTGAAGGATAGAATTAGGAGATTTATTAAACAATTGTGTACGCAATTACACGCTCTCAGACATGAGGCCAAAGACCAACAGATTATACGGGATCTAGAACAAGATACACGGGACGACCAGAAGGAGGTCCCAGCTGTAGGTAGCAAGGTGATGGCAAAAATAATACCAGCCAAACCAGGGCTAGCACCCAGATGGTCAGGGCCTTACAAAGTAATGAACAGTGACACCTGCGCTTGTATAGATGAGTCCGGAATGGGTAAAGGAAGGTGGAAGCACTGGACTCAGTTAAAAATATATAACAAAGACAATGAGTAAGCCAGAGATGGTGCCTTTTGAGGAGAGTGAGGGGTACGCTAGAAGGTATAAAGAATGGGAAGGGAAGTTTCTACATATATCAATGATAGGGCTGTGTATGATGATAATGTTATATGCCATAGTTTGCATCTTCAGGTATTTCTGGAGACAGAGCCACAGACCAAGAAATGAACCAGATGTACAGCAGTTTGAACTGACAGAACAGATAAGAGTAGAATAATTCTAATTGGCTGGTGACGACCAGCCCCCTTTTTTGTAATTACAGGAACACTGGACGTCCGGAATGAGGCGGAGCGTCCTCGCCTTGATCCTAGGGATGAACATAAGTATTGCCGTTGTCAAAGGGGATTAGTAACAAGGAAAACACAGGATGAGGTGTATTTTAGTGTAACACATAGGATTATTAAGGTTGCCATTAATATGAGTACTCTGGAGATGCCCGCGATGTGTAACAATCATACAAAACAAATATGGAACTCCCTGTGGCTGAAACAATTAGAGGGTCCACAGGGAAAGTCTATCTTACAAAGACGTAAGAAACGGGGAGTACTGGAAATGGCCAGAGCAGGGTATGCGGCCGGGTTAGCAACAGTTAATAGCCTGGACACAGAAGGAGTAAACGAAGGAGTAGAAGAACTACAAGCAAAAATAAAAAGGTTACTAAAACAAGCCACTGGAAATAGCCAGCAATTGACACTGGCAGGGAAAACAAGCAATAATGCAATTGTTGGGGGTGGAAGAGGTAGTAGCCCCCCCCATGCAGAAACAATCAATACAATTATTGATCGACTTGACAATGCTTCTCGCCAAACCCATAAGGAACTAGTATGTGCCATGTATGGCTCATGGCTATTGTCGAATGCTCAGCACAACATGAGGCAAATAAATAATGGACAGATCCCTGATTGGATTACTAATGAGGATCTGGAACCTTGGATTGACACAAATAAAAGCCTATGTAAGGGGCGTAAAATGGGACAAGTATACCGGGCAGGCAATTGTCTGACCCCATGGACTAAGGTGATTGGCTTTGTACTAGCAATCCCACAACTCCCGGAAGAGGGACAGCCCCTATACGACGTGATTAACATAGGAGAGATACAAAGGGAAAGCTGCATTAAATATCATGATGTCCCTACCAAGGCACTTTGGGAAGGGGATGAAGATAATAAACAGAAGAATGGAACCTTAAGGGGGGTGGTAATGGACGGGTGCCACCGCAAGGGAAGGACATGGGCGTGCACACACCCCCCCACCGAGGGAGACACATCCGAGTGCGGATTTACAAAAAACACCAATTGCACCCTTGAGGTACACCCAAGGGGGATACACCGGACAAGGGTAGCACCAAGGAACAACGGGACATTTTGTGTCACCACGACTGAACAGAAATATGAATATCAAGATCTGATTTGTCCCATTCCCCAACCAAACTTCTGTTTTGATCCAAAGATATCTACACAGATAGGACATCAATATATACACCCACCAAGACCACAGGAAACGGAAACATGGTCACTTGATAGTATGGTACTTAATAAAGAGGTTGAAACTTATGTCATACCAGAGCCCAAGGTTAGAGGAAGAGGAGGCTTGGAAGAAATTACGGCAGGAAATGAAGGAAATTTTAAAGTATTATCATAAAATAGAGGAAGACTTAAAGAAACAACAAAAAGACATTGTTACAACATTAGCGGAAACTCCTTGGTACAATAAGATCTGGAATTGGGGGCTAAATGTCGATATACACCCCTGGATCAGGATCATGCCACATGTGCTGGTAGTTGTGCAAGGCGCCGTATTAATGATCCTTTTGTTCTTACTTTGTGGATATTGCCGATGGCGAAAGAACCACAACCTAGCACAGGCCGTAACCAAATGAATAATGAAGGAAGAAGAGAAAGAAACACTGTTGCTAACCACCAACAAGCAAGGGGTAGGGCGGGAGGAGAATCATTATGAAGATTGTGTTTAGGATTGCGGAAGTATGAGCACTAGACACCCTGGCTTGGTACCACTAGGGCGACGGTCCTCATAGCAAACAATCTTAAACTGCAGCATATTGGCCGTATTGGGTCAAAGTGACCAATGGGCCATAAGGGGGGACTGAAGTAGCCAAATTACTATTATACCTTAGTTTGTATGTTAGAATATGTATAATTTAGTTTTAATGTTAAAATATGTATAATGTAGCACCAATGTACAAGGTGGAGATAATGGGTTAACCCCTACCCTGAGTTAAACGATATAGAGGTCTGTGTATTGCCTTCACCCAGCTAAGTTTTAAAACATGATTAAGTGACTTCAAATGCTGAGAGATTAACCCATGGGAAGATTGAGGAGGATGTGTGTTTGACCAGGCGAAGCATCACATATGCGAGATAACGCACCTAAGAATTCGCTTATAGTAAATCAAAACAGGGTTCCATTCTTCAAAGTCTAATTAGGATGTGCTTGCTTTGCAGAAGGTAACCCGAGATGAGGCCGAAAGTCTGGGCTTCGCACCCTTAACGAGGACTGTTATCTTAAGAAAACATGTAACAAGCAAAACCACTTGGCTACGGGCAAATGGATGGTTGTAAAGTAATTAAGATGAGGTCCATGGTCACAGGAGGTGACGGGACTAACAGATAACAGAAATGTGGGGTTTCTGGGCGCAAGAAGATGAAATGTCATGGTTTATAATTGCCATTTAGCTATAACTCTGTATATGCTGATAAGCTTTATCCCCGCCCCTAGGGAGGGGGGTTTGATTTTTGTATAACTGTGATTGTTGCTAGGGAATCGGTGGAGTCGGATCTGAGAGGGGTCTCAGAAGGTTCTCCCCAGGCCTGTGAATAAAGACCGTTTTGAAGCATCCTTCACTCGAAGTCTGTCATCTGTACCAAAGCTAAGCGTCGACTTTGTATATCACTTAGTCCGCTCTGAGGGGGAAAGGGTTAAGTGTCGACCTGACACAACACCAGGGCCACTTTTCAGGATACAACATTACATAAGAACATAAGAAATAGGAGCAGGAGTCGGCCATTCGGCCCCTCGAGCCTGCTCCGCCATTCAATAAGATCATGACTGATCAGATCTTGGCCTCAACTCCACTTTCCTGCCCTTTCCCCATAACCCTTGATACCCACTTTTCAAAAATCTGTCTCTTTCACCTTGAATATATTCAATGACTCCGCCTCCACAGCTCTCTGGGGAAGAGAATTCCAAAGATTCACAACCCTCTGAGAGAAGAAATTCCTCATCTCCATTTTAAATGCACGACCCCTTATTCTGAAACTATGCCCCCTAGTTCTAGATTCTCCCATGAGGGGGAATCTGAAACTTACCTGAGGAAGGATATACTTGCCATAGAGGGAGTGCAACGAAGGTTCACCAGACTGATTCCTGCGATGGGGGATTGTCCTATGAGCAGAGATTGAGTAGACTAGGCCTATATTCTCTAGAGTTTAGAAGAATGAGCGGTGATCTCATTGAAACATACAAAATTCTTACAGGGCTTGACAGGGTAGATGCAGGGAGGATGTTTCCCCTGGCTGGGGGGTCTAGTACCAGGGGTCACATTTTCAGAATAAGGGGTCGGCCATTTAGGACTGAGATGAGAAATTTCTTCACTCAGAGGGTGGTGAATCTTTGGAATTCTCTACCTCAGAGGGCTGTGGAGGCTCAGTCATTGAGTATATTCAAGATGGAGATCAATACAGGAAACTTTCTGGTATCCGGCACGGACGGGACCGACGTGGTGCCGGTTCAGCAACAATTCCGGATAACCGAACGCTATAGTGAAAGATACGGACCTTAGAGCTGTGTATGAAGCAACAAACCCACAGCTTCAGAACAACGTCCAGAAGTTGCAAGCGTCTCTGTAGCTTAGCAACAGCTGCAGCCAAACCCTTGCCTTCCTCAATTTGTTGCTGTGCAAGTAATAAAAGTTATAAAAGTTCGCTGAAACCGACTCCTGAATTTTGCCGGTTAACCAACATTTCTGGTTATTTAGGGGCCGGTTAATCGAAAGTTTCCTGTAGATTTTTGGATATTAAGGGAATCAAGTGATGTGGTGATGGTACAGGAAAGTGAAGATGAGGTAGAAGATCAGCCATGATCTTAATGAATGGCGGAGTAGGCTCGAAGGGCCAAATGGCCTACTCCAGCTCCTATTTCTTATGTTTCTATGCAACCTTGTCTAACTAATGGTGGTTGGCACCTAAAGAAAGGGAAGCGAAATAATAGTTTGTAGCTATGTGCTTTCCTCTTTGGGTTAGCTGCAGTACCTGAAGTACAGGACTGGAGTACCTGAAGAAATTCTCAACAACGACTTGTACAGAGTCTGTTGTGAAGCAATGTCCCAAAGTGCTTCATAGTGAAAGTGGTGGAGGCCAAGCAGAAAGTCGGAAAGAAGCTATGGGAGGGAACCAAAGGCACTAGAGGAGATGAGAATTGAGGAAAGGTTTTGAAGTGTGGTTGTGAGGATTAGAAAGAATTCCAGAGCAAACAAGTCAGATAATCTGAAGGGGTTAGCTGGGATTTAGGGCTGGAGAAGATTCTAAAGTGAGGCCAACGACAGCTTTGAGGATGATTCTCAAGTTCATGTGCTGGCGCCTAATGAGTTTTGTGAGGATGGGTCTGTGAAATAGGACATAGACCCTAGAATCAAGAGAGTTTATGTAAAGGTGAGCTGTGCAAGCCTATGGGTGAAATATTCCTGAGACAACAGAGGTGTGAATGAGGGTTAGGGTGGAGTTTGCTGATGTTGTGGTCATGGAAGGTAGCTTGGTTCTGGGGTTTGAAACCCACCTTAGCATTGAACAGGATTCTAAGATTGTGTGCCCGTAGGTTCAGTCTGAGCAAGCAGCTGGACAGCAATGGATTTGATGCCTGCGGTGAAAAGTTTGTGGCAGGAGGCCAACAAGACGTGCCTGATGTTAAACAGGTGAAAGCAGGGCATAATATGAATCAAACTGTTAGGCGGTACAATTGAGACCGAGCAGTAGAATTGGGTGTCATTGATAAACAGCTGGAAACTGACCCCATGAGTGTAGATAATGTCTCTGTAGATGAGGAATTGGTGGGGGCTGAGGATAGAGCTATGGGGCACACAGGTGAAGCCATGGTGATTAACTCATTGTTGAGACAAGTAGAAATGGAACCGTAGGAGACCACATTGCGATGGAGATCAACGAGAGATAGCAGACTACTGTTCTTCACATAGGATGCTGGCGACTTAAGGATGGATACCATCTACTTCATATATACACCTAACTATTGATGTGATATTCTGGCTGAAGTTTAAACTTTATCTGGTAATTTTAATGTGCTGACCTCTGACAATAGAACCTAGAAATTTGGAGATGATGAGGATAAAAGTAAACGACTCTGAGATAGAAACATAGAAGATAGGAGCAGGAGTAGGCCATTCGGCCCCTCGAGCCTGCTCTGCCATTTAAAAAAAAATTGTTTTTTTATTCATTGATGGGATGTGGGCGTCGCTGGCTAGGCCTGCATTTAGTGCCCATCCCTAATTGCCCTTGAGAAGATGGTGGTGAGCCACCTTCTTGAACCGCTGCAGTCCATATGGTGTAGGTACACCCACAATGCTGTTAGGAAGGGAGTTCCAGGATTTTGGCCCAGCGACAGTGAAGGAACGGCGATACAGTTCCAAGTCAGGATGGTGTGTGGCTTGGAGGGGAACTTGTAGGTGGTGATGTTCCCATGCGTCTGCTGCCCTTGTCCTTCTAAGTGGTAGAGGTTGCGGGTTTGGAAGGTGCTGTTGAAGGAGCTTTGGCGAGTTGCTGCAGTGCATCTTGTAGATGGTACACACTGCAGCCACAGTGCGCCGGTGGTGGAGGGAGTGAATGTTGAAGGTGGTGGATGGAGTGCCAATCAAGCGGGCTGCTTTATCCTGAATGGTGTCGAGCTTCTTGAGTGTTGTTGAAGCTGCACTCATCCAGGCAAGTGGAGAGTATTCCATCACACTCCTGACTTGTGCCTTGTAGATGGTGGAAAGGCTTTGGGGAGTCAGGAGGTGAGACACTCGCCGCAGAATTCCCAGCCTCTGGCCTGCTCTTGTAGCCACAGTATTTATATGGCCATTTAATGAGATCATGGCTGATCATCCAAACTCAGTACCCTGTCCCTGCCTTCTCCCCATATCCCTTGATCCCTTTAGCCTTAAGAAATATATCTAATCCTTCTTGAATATATTTAGTGAATTGGCCTCACCTGCCTTTTGTGGTCGAGATGTCATAATAGTCCTGAACAATTAAGATAACATGTCAATGTGTCTCACGTGGGATGGAAGGGCCTCGCCCACTTTATTTTGAGTTTACAAAGGTGCATTCAAAACATATCAATAAAGCCATTAAGCACATGTTGAGAAACTACTATTGTTAATAGAAGAGGTAAGTTTCCAGATAACCATTCAATAGAAAATACAAACACTCGTCCAGTGCAGAAGCTCAAATCCAACAGTTTTTTCTTTGACAAAACAATTTTTTTGAAGTTAGTGTCAAGAACCTTCAGTGATATTCCTTCTTTGTGAAGTTACAACTCCTCTGAAATAAGCTTACATAGTCCATGCAAACTGCATCCGCCACATGTGCCGTTAGTGTTTTTGATACAGATATGGTTGGGTGTCATTCTGAAGCAACCCGCTGAGAATTTCTGTAGTAGGGATGTTAATGATTGACCAACTGTAAGAGGCAGAAACTGGACTCAGGATCCATGGGAGGTGTGATGACAGGTGGGCCTTGGGTTATTCTGCACAGATCAATTGAATTATTGTGTAATTTTACATAATATATAAACTTATAAATAATAATGATTAAAAATACCCTTCTCTCCTCTCTTGCCAGCTGCTGACTTGCTCATTTATGGTTCTACGGCTACTGGGGCTTCACTCAAGTAGCTGCTGTTCACGTGAGCCTGCATGGTGAGGACTGACATGAGATTCCATTATGTGGGGTGGGGTAGGAGCAGGGGGTGCATCGCAGCAGCACTGATGTTCACTTCCCAGCCTAGGTCAATGGATGACATACAGGCCACGGTCGAGATCAACTAAGAGAGTGGGAAACGAACTTGACACACAGGAAACTAAAAAGGCTGCATCTATGGAGCGCAGAGGCGAGTATACATTTCGTATATGGAGCCTTTAGAACTGAAAAGTATGAGACGGACAGGCATTGTGATGTGCAGGGTTCAGTACTACACAGGCCCCTATAGACTAATCCAGTGAATTGACTCGTGTTAATAGTTATAGCTTTTTAAATATTTCCAGCATTACAATGGGTCGAGTGTTCCAGTCTTTAGGGTGGTTGGCGAGGCGGTAGGGAGCTCTCCACTCCTCCACATTCCATAATGGGTGTTACACAAAGACGCCAAACTGCTCTGCCATATGAAGTATATTTCAAATGTCACAAAATAGTTAAAATTGGGAGGGTGTTTCTACGCTAAGGAGCTTTTTTTATATAAAAAAACAAAGCACACAAATGAACAAATAACCAACAGATGGTAGTTAATGATGAGATACAGACTTTAGGGCTGGCATGATGGTCACTAAATTACTGATTCTTTGGTTTATAGTGTAAGGTTTATTCTGGGGACCATGGGTATTGTTCTTTGTAACTAGATTGTTTCTCTTAGTCCTCTCCTTCCTGAGACACAGTTTAATAGGGTACAGCTCCCTCTTGTACCTCACTCATAGAAACATAGAAACATAGAAGATAGGAGCAGGAGTAGGCCATTCGGCCCTTCGAGCCTGCTCCGCCATTCAATGCGATCATGGCTGATCATCCAAATTCAGTACCCTTCTCCCCATATCCCTTGATCCCTTTAGCCTCAAGAAATATATCCAACTCTTTCTTGAATATATTTAATGAACTAACCTCCACCGCCCTCTGTGGCAGAGAATTCCACAGGTTCACCACTCTCTGGGTGAAGAAATTCCTCCTCATTTCAGTCCTAAATGGCTTACCCCTTATGTTGAGTCTGTGTGTCCCAGTTATGCGTATGATCAATCACTGGACACAGACAACAAGAATAACTTTTAACAGGTCTTTACTATTCGGAGGTCAGGGCTGAACTGCCCAGCAAATCCCTACACAACACTTATATACCGGTGTGGTCACCACCGGTATTACAGTATACAGCAGCCAAGAGAAAGTAGTACATCTCTTAAGGTAGTTCTCTTAAGGTGGAACAGGTTACATACACCACACCTTATCCTTAGACTATGACCCCTGGTTCTGGACTCCCCGGCCATCAGAAACATCCTTCCTGCATCGAGTCTGTCCAGGCCTGACAGAATTTTATAGGTTTCGATGAGATCCCCTCTCAATCTTCTAAACTCCAGTGAGTATAAGCCCAATCGACACAATCTCTCCTCATACGTCATTCCTGCCATCCCAGGTATCAGCCTGGTGAATCTTCGCTGCACTCCCTCCATGGCAAGAACGTCCTTCCTCAGGTAAGGCGACCAAAACTGCACACAATACTCAAGGTGCGGTCTCACCAAGGCCCTGTACAACTGCAGCAAGACATCCTTGTTCCTGTACTCGAACCCTCTTGCTACGAAGGCCAACATACCATTTGCCTTCTTAACCGTCTGCTGCACCTGCATGCTTACCTTCAGCGACTGGTGCACAAGAACACCCAGGTCTCTTTGCACTTCCCCTTCTCCCAATCTATTGCCATTCAAATAATAATCTGCCTTCCTGTTTTTGCCACCAAAGTGGATAACCTCACATTTATCCAGATTATAGTGCATTTGCCATTTTTCTGCCCAATCACCCAACCTGTCCAAATCGTACTGGAGTTTCACGACATCCTCCTCGCAGCTTACCCTTCCACCCAGCTTTGTGTCGTCTGCAAATTTGGAGATATTACATCCAATTCCCTCGTCCAGATCATTAATATATATTGTGAACAGCTGGGGTCCTAGGACCGATCCTTGCGGTACCCCACTAGTCACTGCCTGCCACTCGGAAAACGACCCGTTTATTCCAACTCTTTGCTTTCTGTCCACCAACCAGTTCTCTATCCAAGTCAATACCTTGCCCCCAACCCCATGTGCCTTAATTTTGCACGCTAATCTCTTATGTGGGACCTTATCGAAAGCCTTCTGAAAGTCCAAATACACCACATCCACTGGTTCTCCCTTATCTATTTTACCAGTTACATCCTCAAAAAATTCCAGTAGATTAGTCAAGCATGATTTACCTTTTGTAAATCCATGTTGACTTTGTCCGATCCTGTCACTGCTTTCCAAGTGCTCTGCTATTACATCTTTTATTATAGACTCTAGCATTTTCCCCACTACCGATGTCAGGCTTACCGGTCTATAATTCCCCGCATTTTCTCTACCACCTTTTTTGAATAGTGGGGTAACATTAGCTACCCTCCAATCCATGGGTACTGTTCCAGAGTCTATCGAGTTCTGGAAGATGACCAGGAATACATCTACTATTTCTAGGGCCACTTCCTTAAGTACCCTGGGATGTAGATTATCAGGCCCTGGGGATTTATCGGCCTTCAGTCCCATCAATTTTCCTAACACCATTTCCCTACAAATACTGATTTCTTTCAGTTCCACCCTTTCATCACACCCTATGTTCCCCAGCATCTCTGGGAGGTTATTTGTGTCCTCCTTTGTGAAGACAGAACCAAAGTATGAATTTAGTTGGTCTGCCATTTCTTTGTTTCCCATTATAAATTCCCCTGATTCTGACTGCAAGGGACCTACGCTCGACTTCACCAATCTTTTTCTCTTCACATATCTATAAAAGCTTTTACAGTCAGTTTTTATGTTCCCTGCTAGCTTACTCTCATATTCTATTTTCCCTTTCTTAATTAATTCCTTTGTCCTCCTTTGTTGAATCCTAAACTGCTCCCAATCCTCAGGATTATTGCTTTTTCTGGCCAATTTATATGTCGTCTCCTTGGATCTTATGCTATCCCTAATTTCCCTTGTTAGCCTCGGTTGAGTCACCTTTTTTGTTTTATTTTTATGCCAAACTGGGATGAACAAATTCTGTAGCTCATCCATTCGGTCTTTGAATGTTTGCCGTTGCCTATCCACCGTCAACCCTTTGAGTGCTATTCCCCAATCAATCCTACCCAACTCGCGCCTCAGACCATCGTAGTTTCCTTTATTTAAATTGAGGACCCTAGTCTCTGAGTCAACTACTTCATTCTCCATCTTAATGAAGAATTCGATCATATTATGATCGCTCCGACCCAAGGGGCCTCGTACAACAAGATTGCTAATTAATCCTTTCTCATTACATAATACCCATGTAGGATTCGCAAAATTGGATTTCATATTAATAAGGGTCAATAGGCAGAAGAGGCCATGATTTTAAAGACTGTTTTAAAAGAAGCCCAGAAAAAGGGGCATACAAAATGGCCGCCGTACCATGTGACCAGCTTATTGGGACACTTTAAAATGGTTCCTGCGCAACCTCAGACAGCTATGTGGATTCAACCCATAGTAAGTTCTGGAAGCCGTTTCTGAGCGAACGAAACCAGACCCACAGGCATGCATATGGATTAGATGTAGATCCACTCAAGATCGGCCTGGAGACAGAGGCCATCTAAATGTTGACCCAGATGAAAGGGGACAATCTCATATTCATGAGAACAACACCAAGGGCTTGGTAACAAGATCAGCAGGACATTAAAAACAATGAGAGCCATTTCAAACCAGAGATGGGCCTGTTACCAGCCGCTTAAAATGATTTTAAATATAATAACTGCCCCATTGTGCTCCCGGCCCGCCAAAATTAAAACAAAGACTAACCTGATTTTGGGCGGGAAGTGAAGCCTCAGGAAGAAAGGTATATTTGGAGAGACCTTTTCGGCAGTTGGACACGACTCGACACAGAAGCAGTTGAGCAGTAGCAGGCTTGGGGACACGCGACACAGCTTGGGAGAAGACGCTGGGAGAAGCTTGAATCGGCAAGCTCGGACAGTCACAAGGAGAGTCGAGCTAAAAGACAGTTTATAGTCGGACAGTCGTTGCAGCCTCAGCAGCCGGTCCAGCTTTTGAGCTGGGCAAAGAGGAGCTGGCTTGGGGAAAGATCAGCGGACTCCTCTCCACCGTCGGAGGAGGAAGAAGGATAATTATGACTGTATAAAGAAAGTCATTCGAAACCAGCGTCCCGCCCCAGGGAAAACCACCGGGCTACGGCCCGGGGAAGACCATCCCCGGGCCGTAGCCGAAAGCAAAAAGGGCCATACCAGCCCAAGGCTTCCCTGACCAGGGTCGAGCCGATGATCCTCGACCCAGCCGACATCCAGGCCCGCCGGTGTCCAGCCGCCCCCGACCCCCACCTCAGGAGAGAGGTGTGGCGCAGCTCACAGGAGCTCCACGATCCACGTGGAGACGAAACGCCTGAAAGGACCAAACACAGACTCGATTTCAAAACCTTGCACTTCCTAGTGGGATTGGTGAGCATGTTTCTGGCCCTTCACAATCAGATCTAGATAGGTTTAATAAGGGGGTGGATTTAAGGGTACAATTAACATGAGTTGTTGTCCCTCGATGTTCCGTGTGTTTCCTTATTTCATGATGATCTTTGTAGAGTATAAGATGCCTGTATTTGCTTTAGTTAGTATAATGTCGTTATGATTTGTGTGTTTGTTTTTCCCTCCCATGTACTCTCTTATCTGTGTTGCATTTGATTTAGTATTTTTTCATTTGCAATAAAATTTCATTTTGATTCATCAAACTTGGTCTACAAGAGTCTTCTCTACATTGTAGTTCCTGCGCCTAAGTCCAGAGTATAGAATCTAAGGGGTGAGTGGGCCGAACCACTCAAGGTTTACTGTGCAAGAGAGAGAGGCCTCTAGAGAGGGAAACCTCAGGGAAACCTCTCAAGGAAAACCCCTTACACCCAGTCTAAGATGGCCTGATCTCTGGTTGGTTCTGATGTGCCTCAATAATTCCGAGACTCGAAGGTAGCAGAACAAAACAAGGCTTTTATTAACTTAGAACGAAACATGTAAGCGAGAGAGATGTCGTCCTTCTGGAGATTGGGGCTAGACTGAAGCTAGCTTACAAACGGGGCCAGGTATGGGCGGAGCCCTACACACAGCACATTCCAGTATACAATACAGCACATTCCAGTACACAATACAATGAGGTCTGGGGGAAGGGAAATGACACTGAAACCGATCTCAGTCACAGGCAGTGATGAATGGAAATATTTCATCACATTCACCCCTTCTATAGATTTAGTCTGTTTGGGGGTTTGATAGTCCTCTGCGACCGACGTGGCTGTTGCGGTGCCGCGGGTGTCGGCTGGGTGTCCCCGGTAGCCTCCTGGGTCTCTGCCGGGGGTGCCGCCAGGGTTGTTGAAGGGGTAGTTGGTGGGGGTGCTGTTGGTCGGTGTTCTTCCGGGGGTGATGAAAGAGTAGTGGGTGGGTAAGAGTTGCTGTGATCGTCGTTGCCGCTATTGCCGTGGTTGTTGTCGATGCCGGCTGGGGCGACGTCTTTTATGGACACGGTATCCTCCCTTCCGTCGGCGTGCCGGACATATGCATATTGGGGGTTGGCGTGGAGTAGGTGTACTGGCTCCACGAGAGGGTCCGTCTTGTGGCCCCTCACATGCCTTCGCACGAGTACCGGACCTGGGGTGGAAAGCCATGACGGCATGGATACGCCTGAGGTGGATTTCCGGGGAAAGACAAACATTCGTTCATGAGGCGTGGTATTAGTGGCCGTACACAATAGCAACCGTATCGAATGGAGCACATCCGAGAGGACTTCCTGCCAGCGGGAGATAGGGAGGCCCTTGGTCCTTAGAGCTAGAGTGACTGCTTTCCATACTGTCCCGTTCTCTCGCTCCACTTGGCCGTTACCCCGGGGGTTGTAGCTGGTGGTACGGCTCGTGGCGATCCCCCTGGACAGCATGTACTGGCGTAGCTCTTCACTCATGAAGGACGCCCCCCTATCCGTATGGATGTAGCTCGGCATACCGAACAGGCAGAACAGGCTGTTGAGGCATTTAATGACCATGGCGCTGGTCATGTCTGGGCAGGGGAAGGCGAATGGGAACCGGGAGTATTCGTCCACAATGTTCAGGAAGTAAACATTGCGGTCGACGGACGGGAGGGGGCCCTTGAAATCTAAGCTGAGCCGCTCAAAGGGCCGTGTAGCTTTGATTAAGTGGGCTCTATCTGGGCGGTAGAACCGAGGCTTGCACTCAGCGCAAGTGCGGCAGTTCCTGGTCAGGGACCGAACTTCCTCAATCGAGTAGGGTAAGTTACGGGACTTTATGAAGTGGAACAGCCGCGTGACCCCTGGGTGGCAGAGGTCGTTGTGGAGGGTCTGTAGCTGATCCCCGGTGGCGCTGGCACACATCCCTCGTGAGAGGGCGTCAGGGGATTCGTTAAGGGCCCCTGGCCGGTAAATGATGTCGTACTCGAAGGTGGAGAGCTCGATCCGCCACCTAAGAATCTTATCATTTTTAATCTTCCCCCTCTGTTTATTATTGAACATAAACGCTACCGACCGCTGGTCGGTAAGTAGGGTGAAGCGTTTGCCGGCTAGGTAGTGGCGCCAGTGGCGCACTGCCTCCACGATGGCTTGGGCCTCCTTTTCCATGGAGGAGTGTCTGATCTCGGGCCCTTGGAGGGTCCTCGAGAAGAAAGCTACGGGCCGCCCCGCCTGGTTGAGGGTGGCCGCCAAGGCGAAGTCAGACGCATCACTTTCCACTTGAAATGGAGTGTTCTCGTCCACTGCCTGTAGCGTGGCCCGCTCAATATCCTGCTTAATGCTTTTGAAGGCGGCGTGGGCCTCAGCAGAGAGCGGGAAAGAGGATGCTTTCAAGAGGGGGCGGGCTTTGTCGGAGTAGTTGGGGACCCATTGGGAATAATAAGAAAATAACCCCAGGCATCTTTTCAGGGCTTTGGGAGTGTTGGGCAGGGGCAGCTCCCGTAGGGGGCGCAATCGGTCGGGGTCTGGTCCGATTTCCCCATTCTCCACCACGCTGCCTAGTATGCAGAGGCGCGTGGTGTTGTAAACGCACTTGTCCTCGTTGTAGGTGAGGTTGAGTTTTTGTGCGGTTTTCAGGAACCTCTCGAGGTTCGAGTCGTGATCCTGCTGGTTGTGACCGCAGATGGTGACGTTGTCGAGGTAGGGGAAGGTTGCCTGCAAGTGGTGGTCATCGACCATGCGGTCCATCTCCCTCTGGAAGACCGAGACCCCATTCGTCACCCCAAAGGGGACTCTGAGGAATTGGTAGAGGCGTCCGTTCGCCTCGAAGGCGGTGTACGGGCGGTCCTCCGGTCTGATAGGGAGCTGGTGGTACGCTGACTTGAGGTCGATGGTGGAGAACACCCGGTATTGGGCGATTTGGTTCACCATTTCTGATATGCGGGGTAGCGGGTAGGCGTCTAGTAGGGTGTACCTGTTGATCGTTTGACTATAGTCGATCACCATCCGTTTCTTCTCGCTACCCCTTACCACTACCACTTGGGCGCGCCACGGGCTGTTGCTGCGTTCAATAATGCGCTCTTTCAGGAGCCTGTCTACCTCGGTCGCGATAAACCGCCTGTCCTCCCAGCTGTACCTCCTGCTTTTGGTCGCTATTGGCCGGCAGTTAGGGGTAAGGTTCGCGAATAGCGAAGGCGGCTTTACCTTCAGGGTAGCCAGACCGCACACTGTGAGGGGCGGCTGGGACCCACCGTACTTGAGCGTGATGCTTTGGTGGTTGCACTGGAAATCCAGGCCCAAGATCACGCTCGCACATAGGTTCTTCATGATTAATACTTTAAAATTATCATATACAGTTCCGTTAACGCAGAATTGTACCGTGCAGTAACCCAGAATGGTCGATGTCTGGGTTTTGTCAGCCATAGAGATGGTACCCTGAGTAGGGACCACCTTTAGGGAGAGTTGTTGTGCCAGTTCTGGGTTGATAAAGCTCTCCGTGCTTCCACTGTCAATTAAGCATTTAACCCGGCACCCGTTTACCTCGATGTCCACCATTGATCTGGATAGCGGGTGCGGCCTGGTCTGGTCCACTGTGACCGATGCCACTGTAGGGCCCTGATCGATACAAGATGGCGTCCACGCTGTCTGCTCACAAGATGGCGGACCCCACGAGGTCGGGCAAGATGGCGTCCAAGATGGCCGCTCCCACGGCGCACACGCGGCGGTGGCGGGTTTTCCGGCGGGGTTCCCTCTGCACACCTTCCCGAAGTGCCCCTTCTTACCGCACTTAAAGCAGGTGGTGCCTTTCGCCGGGCACAGGTTTCTGGTGTGCTTTGGCTGCCCGCAGAAGTAGCAGTTGGGTCCCTGACGCGTCGCGGCTGTCGTAGGGCTTCTGGGGGGAGAGCGGGGCCCAGCCGGTGTCGGGCTGTCGGGCGGGGAAGATGCCTTCCAAGATGGCGGCACCCTCGGTGCACACGTGGCGGCGTGGACGGCGCGGGCTGAAGAGTAGGCGTCCGAGTTTCTCTGGGCCACATCCAGGGATCGCGCGGTGTCCGCAGCCTGTTTCAGGTCCATCCCCGTTTTTTCCAGCAGTCTTTGCCGGATGTAAGTGGAGCTGAGGCCTGTGATGAAGGCATCGCGAACAAGCTCGTCAGTGTACACCGCGGCTTTTACATCTCGGCACTTGCAGTCTTTGCCAAGCATTTTCAGGGTGCTTAGGAACTCCTCCACCGATTCCCCAGGTCGCTGTGCGCGGGTGGCGAGCAGGTGCCTAGCATACACCTCATTCGTAGGCTGCTGGTAATGCACCTTTAAGATGTCGCAGGCGGCCAGGTACGTCTCTGCGTCTTGGATGAGGGGGTAAACCCGGTGGCTTACCCAATTCCGCAGAATTCCGAGTCTCATCCTTGCAGCGTCCGTAGCGTCTTTGACGGCTGCGGAATTGTCCAGGAAGAATTCCATACACTCAAACCAGTGTCCGAAGCGTGCTGATGCGTCCGGAGCATGTTGATCCAAATCCAAACGTTCGGGTTTCAGGAGTTGATCCATAGTGTTGAAAAAATAAGTTAATAAAATTGATGTGCCTCAATAATTCCGAGACTCGAAGGTAGCAGAACAAAACAAGGCTTTTATTAACTTAGAACGAAACACGTAAGCGAGAGAGATGTCGTCCTTCTGGAGATTGGGGCTAGACTGAAGCTAGCTTACAAACGGGGCCAGGTATGGGCGGAGCCCTACACACAGCACATTCCAGTATACAATACAGCACATTCCAGTACACAATACAATGAGGTCTGGGGGAAGGGAAATGACACTGAAACCGATCTCAGTCACAGGAAGTGATGAATGGAAATATTTCATCACAGGTTCCTCGACATATTGGTCCAGGAAACCATCCTGTAAACACTCAAGGACCAATTCCTCTTGTATCAGCCTAGAGCATGTGTCCCAGGCTACTTGATAGCTGAGTTGTGACTGGTGCTCACACACATGTACTGTTTTGGCTTTGTTTGTATGTAGTCTGTGTGCATTGTGTTTTACCGCATATAGTGTGGGTAGTCGTGTGCCTTGTAGGCTATGGGTGGGTATACAGGTTTGCTGGATGTGGCGAGATCACAGTATCCAGAGAGTTGCAATCAAATATAACTACATTTTTATACAAGCACTTTTGTAAACAGAAGCCAGACACATGGCCAGACTCAGCTCGCATGGCCTGGACCAGAATTACAGAGACCTGCTGGTCTGTACGGCTCAATCTTACACCAGGAATTGTCTAGTTGATAATTCCAGGTTTTAATTCCGTGTTTTAGTACAGTACACTGTGTGCAGTGAGGCAGTGTTTAGTTCCAGTGTTTGACAAGGCAACAGTTTCTCTTTATAGGCATGCTCTGCTCGAGAGTGCACTTCATTACAGGAAAAGAAACCTTTTCCGTTCCAATGGTCGTAACTTAACAGCGCAGGATTTAACAGATTTGTCTGCTCTTATTTCTTCATTTTCCCCCCCATACAGATCTAGAATTACCGCTTTCTGTACAATAATAGGATTTGATCTTTGTATAAACATGCATAAACAAGTGCTGGTTGGAGACTATCCCCGCAGTACTCTCCTCTCAGCTTACACTTCCTGCATGCTGTTTCTGCATTAAAATAAAAGTAAAAAAAAAACAAATTGTAATACAGTGAATTCTAACTAGCGGACGGCTCCATTTGTCCAACTCAAGTTTCAAACATTCACCTCCTGCTGACGGTACAACACATATTGGGGAGCCTGGGAATGCCATTCAGCATCTCAGCATGTTAAAGGATTTCACAGCCCTTAAGATAAGGCGTCAATGAAGCTCAGTGAGTGCCTGAGGGATAAGCGTACAAAAACTGCTGGATGTTGCACATCCCAGTGTGATGAAATATATGCCTTCATCAGCCCCTGTGTTTTCCCCTATTGTGTGTATTGGCTCCGCCCCTGTCTTTTGTCATATAAAGGTCTCAAGAGCTGTATGAGTCATTCTGCCAGACGAATCCGATGTGGAATGACGTGCAATGTTCTTAGCGATTAAAAGCCTTCAGTTGAATCCTTTAACTTCTTTGAGTTATTGATGGCACATCAATTTTAATCGCTAAAACACTAAGATGGATCGACTCCTGAAACCAGAGCGCTTGGATCTGGACCCCCATGCCACAGACGCAGCCACACAGTTCGGACACTGGTTCCAATGCTTCGAATTTTTCATCGAAACCTCAGCCACCGCCATAGCAGCCGCGACCGCCACCGGAGACGTGAAACTGGGAATCCTGCGAAACCGGGTGAGTCATCGGGTCTCCCCTCTCATCCGAGATGCCACCAGCTACGAGGATGCCTGCACCATTCTGAAGGCCCACTACGTGCGGCCAATAAACGAGGTGTACACCAGGCATCTTCTGACTACTCGCACGCAGTGGCATGGTGAGTCACTAGAGGACTTCATGCTAAGCCTAAAAGTACTGGGCAGAGACTGTAACTGTAAGGCCGTGTCTACCACCGTGTACACGGAGGAGCTGATCCGAGACTCCTTTATTGCGGGCCTCAGTTCAAATTACATTCGGCAGAAACTGTTTGAAAAGGAGGGACTGGACTTAAAACAGGCTATGGGCATAGCGTGATCGCTGGATATGGCCCAGAGGAACTCTGAATCCTGTTCCTCAGACCATGCGGCCCACTCCGCCTCGTGCGCGCCGTGGGGGCCGCCATCTTGGAAGCCATCTTCACCTCCCAGGTCTCAGGCCAGCCCAGCACCGTCGGAGCCCCAGCCTCCACCCAGGAGCCCCACTACTGCCGCGATGCATTGGGGCCCGAAATGCTACTTCTGCGGCCAGGACAAACACTCCAGGCATCTGTGCCCAGCGAAGGGCACCACCTGTTTTAAATGCGGGAAGAAAGGACATTTCAGTAAAGTCTGCAGAGGGAACCCCGCCTCCAACTCCGCCACCGCCGCGTGCGCGCCGTGGGGGCGGCCATCTTGGACGCCATCTTGTCCACCCTCATGGAGTCCACCATCTTGTCCCGACTACACGGACCCCCAGGACCCACTGGTGGCCTCAATCACAGTGGATCAATCCAGGCCGCATCCGTTGTCTAGATTGATTATGGACATAGAGGTAAACGGGAACAAGGTTAAGTGCTTGATTGACTGCGGGAGCACCGAAAGCTTTATTCACCCTAGCCTGGTAAAACGACTTTCACTAACGATAGTCCCTACACAGGGCAAAATCGCCATGGCTGATAAGACTCATACCTCAAAAATTACAGGTTTCTGCGTGGCTATGTTGTCGGTAAAAGGCACTGATTACAGAGATTTTAAACTGTTGATAATGCCAGATCTCTGTGTGAGCGTGATCTTGGGTCTGGACTTCCAGTGCCACCACCAAAGTATCACGCTTACCTACGGTGGGTCCCAGCCGCCCCTCACAGTGTGCGGTCTGGCTACCCTGAAGGTCAAGCCGCCCTCTCTGTTTGCCAACCTCGCACCCAACTGTCGACCCATAGCGACCAAGAGTAGGCGGTACAGCTGGGAGGACAGACGGTTCATTGCGTCTGAAGTAGAAAGACTCAAGCGGGAGGGTATCATCGAATGCAGTACCAGCCCGTGGCGCGCCCAGGTAGCAGTGGTTAAGGGTAGCGAAAAGAAGCGGATGGTGATAGATTATAGCCAGACGGTTAATCTATACACCCAGCTAGACGCCTACCCTCTGCCCCGCATAGCGGATATGGTTAACCAAATTGCGCAATACCGGGTGTTTTCCACCATCGACCTAAAATCGGCATACCACCAGCTCCCCATTAGGCCGGAGGACCGTCCATACACCGCCTTCGAGGCGAACGGACGCCTCTACCACTTCCTCAGAGCCCCCTTTGGGGTAACGAATGGGGTCTCGGTCTTCCAGCGGGAGATGGACCGCATGGTCGATGAGAACCAGTTAACAGCCACCTATCCATACCTAGACAACGTCACCATCTGCGGCTACGACCAGCAAGACCACGACTCGAACCTCGCGAGATTTCTGAAAACCGCCCTCAGACTCAATCTCACCTACAACGAGGATAAGTGTGTCTTTAGCACCACGCGCCTCTGTATCCTGGGCTGCGTGGTGGAAAACGGGGAAATCGGTCCGGACCCCGGCCGATTGCGCCCCCTACGGGAGCTACCCCTACCAAACACTCCCAAGGCCCTGAAAAGGTGCCTGGGGTTTTTCTCCTATTACGCCCAATGGGTCCCCAATTATTCCGACAAGGCCCGTCCCCTCCTGAAATCAACGTCCTTCCCGCTCACGGCCGAGGCCCACACCGCCTTCAACAGCATTAAACACGACATTGAAAAGGCCGTGCTGCGGGCAGTGGACGAAAACATCCCTTTCCAGGTCGAAAGCGATGCGTCCGACTTCGCTTTAGCAGCCACCCTCACCCAGGATGGGCGGCCCGTAGCCTTTTTCTCAAGAACCCTCCAAGGGCCCGAGATCAGGCACTCCTCGGTAGAGAAGGAGGCCCAGGCCATAGTGGAGGCAGTGCGGCACTGGAGGCACTACCTAGCCGGCAAACGCTTCACCCTGCTTACCGACCAGCGGTCGGTAGCCTTCATGTTTAACAACAAACAGAGGGGGAAGATCAAGAACGACAAAATTCTCAGGTGGCGGATCGAACTCTCCACGTTTGAGTACGACATAATATATAGGCCGGGGGCCCTCAACGAATCCCCCGACGCCCTATCACGAGGGATGTGTGCCAGCATCCAGGGGGACAGGCTACAGGGCCTCCACAATGGCCTCTGCCACCCGGGGGTCACCCGGCTATTTCACTTTATAAAATCCCGTAACCTGCCCTATTCCATCGAGGAGGTCCGGTCTATGACCAGGGACTGCTGCACCTGTGCGGAATGCAAGCCCCGTTTTTACAGGCCCGACCGAGCCCACCTGATCAAAGCTACACGGCCATTCGAGCACCTGAGCTTAGATTTCAAGGGACCACTCCCCTCCACCGACCGCAATGTGCACTTTCTCAACATTGTGGACGAGTACTCCCGCTTCCCATTCGCCTACCCCTGCCCAGACATGACCAGTGCCACGGTCATCAAGTGCCTCGGCAGCCTGTTTTGCACATTCGGCATGCCGAACTACAGCCACACTGACAGGGGGGCGTCGTTCATGAGCGACGAACTGCACCAATACCTGCTGTCGAAGGGGATAGCCACGAGTCGGACCACTAGTTATAACCCCCGGGGTAATGGGTAAGTGGAGAGGGAGAACGCGACGGTGTGGAAGGCGGTCACCTTAGCACTAAGGTTTAAAGGCCTACCTACCTCCTGCTGGCAAGAGGTCCTCCCAGACGTACTCCACTCGATAAGGTCGTTACTGTGTACTGCTACTAATGCCACTCCTCACGAGAAGATGTTTGTTTTTCCCCGCAAATCAACCTCGGGAGTGTCCCTACCTTCGTGGCTCTCCACCCCAGGGACAGTCCTATTACGGAAGCATGTGAGGGGCCACAAAACGGATCCCCTCGTGGAGGCAGTACACCTACTCCACGCAAACCCACAGTACGCGTACGTCAAGCACGCCGACGGGCGTGAGGACACTGTGTCCATAAAGGACCTCGCCTCGGCAGGAAGCGACGACGACCCATCCTCACCACCCCCAGAAGAACCTCCACCATCCCCAGAGGTATCCTCACCACCCCCAGAAGTACCTGCAACACCCCCAGCACATGGGTATGCCCAGGAGGGCACCACGGACTCCCGGTCGGAACCCGAGGTACTGTTGCGACGTTCAGGAAGGACTATCACACCCCCGGACAGACTAAATCTGTAGAAGGGGTGAATGTGATGAAATATATGTCTTCATCAGCCCCTGTGTTTTACCTGCATTGTATTGTGTGTACCGCCCCCCCCTTTTCCCCTATTGTGTGTATTGGCTCCGCCCCTGTCTTTTGTCATATAAAGGTCTCAAGAGCTGTATGAGTCATTCTGCCAGACGAATCCGATGTGGAATGACGTGCAATGTTCTTAGCGATTAAAAGCCTTCAGTTGAATCCTTTAACTTCTTGTCCTTGAGTTATTGATGGCACATCACCCAGCTCTTGGGTCAGCATTCTGGGGGGCTGTAATCCAATGTTTTTTTTTGTCTCAATTTATTTTACTCCTGAAGGTACTGACAATGGCCGGACTTGTCCACAGGCACTGGGCACCTCCCGGTACCTCCCCATTCTTCATGGGCAAGGCTGATCAGCAACTGGAGCGGATTATTGCTGGCAATCAGTTTCCAGCAGGTCTTGCCAGGCAATGAGCAGGAGTAGGAGGAACCCTGGCTGACTGCCACCTCTCTAACCCAGCGGCACTGAGGTTATAACAACAGTCCGGTTGAAATGTGCTTACTTAGCGTCAGATTTGTTGGTATTTTTCAGGCTGGCACCACAGAGGAAATAGTTTGTATTTCTAGCTTTTTAAGGCTACAGTTAAAGAATTAACTTTTAACTTCCAGAAAGATTTAGGCCTAGAAATTCACTATGGCCCCGCCAGCTGGCTAGTGCCCAAAAGTTAGCGCTGGGCGGGAAGCCTATAGCGATCGTCAGATATTCATTGTTAGCGCCCCAATTCGGAACCGGGCGCTATACCAGGGTGTGCCCGCCTCCGCTTGGGGCGCTGACACTGAATATCAGCGCTCTTGGCGCCGCTGCGCCAGCCGCTGTGGAGCGGCAGGCTGCGGTACTGCAGGCCTCCTCCTTCTCTTAAGGGGGAGCTGCCTGCAACGGGGAGATCGCCGCTGGATAGTGCCGGCAAATGAGCCCGGCACCACGGAGAAGTGCCGGGCTCGCGGAAAGCAGCTGAGCAGCCGGCAATGCCGCGGGGGCGGGGGTGGAGGAGGCCGGGGAAGGAGGTGCGGGCAGGCGGCTGCCGAAAAAGCGGCCGGCCGCACCTTCCGCTTTAAAGTGCCCCACTAAGGCAGCAGGACGGCCCCGTTTTCTGGTCGCTGTTTGCGGCCGCTTCGGAGGAGGCGGCCGCTACTAAATATGGGGATCGGGCCGGTTTCGGGGCGGAACCGGGGCACTGTGCACACCGATGACGTAATCGGTGCCGGCGCAGCGCTAACGGCTACCGCCGCCAATACCGCTGCACTGAATATCTGCGCAAACTCATTTCTGGCGCAAAATCACTCTTTAGGCGTTAACTGGGCGCAAAGCTGGCAGCGCCTTAATGAATTTCTAGGCCTTTGTGTTCTCTCTTCCCCACCGCACCCGCCAGCCCCCCCCACACCCCCAACTCCTCTCCCCTCCCAGACCAGTATACGACTGGAGTGAACATTTCAACACTTGCATCCTCCCAGCGTATGAGGAGAGGGCGAGGTCCTTCTCCAGCATGACCTGACCCAACTCCGTCAAGCCGCAAATCCTCTTCAGTTGCGCGTAACCGGGCTCCACGGAATGCATAGAAAGGAGGGATCACTCCCGCTGCCCATAACTTCAGCAATAAACTCGGCCCGAGTGCCACAGGGGGAAGCTTTCGCTAAACTTACAAACAGCAGGTACTTCACCTCTCCGAAGTTAGTGCAATGTTCCGGATGGTGGAGTTAATAGCAGCACCGTTCTCCTACTGCTACGAGCTACAGTGAGAAAATGGAACAAAAAGAGAGGCTGCTGCCTGTATCTATTAACAAAGAATTAACAAGAGAATTCTGTCCATTCCAGACACATGGCCACAGTGCAGCTTACAGACATCACACATAACAAATCCCATTTACTTCTCTACTACATCTTAAAACCAGTCCAACTGTAAAAGGCAAATAATTAAACTCAGAGACAGACATTAACTATTAACTGTACATTCAAAGAACACTTCCTGCCCTCAATATATTTTTTAAAAAGGCCATTGTCCCAAATTTGTTGTTTGTAAAAGAAACTCCAGTGTTGTAACTGATGAGATACTGCTGCAAAATAGCCCACAGCACCAGAGCACTGCCGGTGACCTCCTTTATTACCATCTATCTATATATAGTGAGCTGATCCAGGCATCGTGTGGTCCCCAACACAACCAGCACAACGGCCCGAGCTGTTGTGTGTCAGCACTGTCTCCACAGCAGGGTGCAAGGGTGGCTCCATCCCACAACCCGGGACCTGTGGTGTACCCAGTTAACCTCAGCCTGGTGCTCTCTGAAAACAGCTCTACACCCAGTCAATTCAATTCAATTCAATTCAAATTCAAATCGCTTTATTGGCAGGACAAGGTATATCTTATGTTGCCAAAGCATCGAAAAAACATTTATGGTTGAACACATAAACGCAGATCTATTCATACAGTGTATAAACAGATATATCCCTGAGTGTATAAATATACATTCATATAATTTGTATATACTCTTTTCTTAGATTTAATGGTTGTCCCTCTGTTTATGGCAAGCTGTAACGTAGTGTGCCGCTAAGGTTACACAATTTCTCTGTTCCCCTAGTAGGTATGGGAGTTTTTGGTCGTCATTCAAATTTCTGAATTCAGGGCATATTTTTGTGAACTTTGGGTAGAAATTCTCCCTTATGCCCTGATATTTTCCACAAGCAGTGAGGAAGTGTGTCTCTGTCTCCACCACTCCCTGACTGCAGTGAGGGCATATCCTGTCCTCTCTTGGCAGCCGGGTCTGCCTGTGTCTGCCTTTTTCGATCGCCAGGCTATGTTCACTAAGTCTGTACATTGTCAAGGTTTTTCTCAGTTTGCTATCCTTTACCATGGTCAGGCATCCAGGATCGCGGCAGCACTGTCACAATGTGTGAAACTAAACCGAAAATCGGCAGTAGTGTTACCACATCCCAGGAGCTGAGCGGTTTTGTAACATTCCATTTAACCTCCCCCCACCCCTCCTTTAACTGTTTCTAATTTTGTAGTTTAACAGATAGTAGCCCAGTGTTTTTGTAAATATATATATATAGATAGAACTGCAGTGAGACATTTGTGTACTCTATAACTTAGTGACTTCCTTCCCCCTCTTCCCCCCTCGCCCCAGCCTCGAGCGTTAAGGAGCTCTTCATTCGTGCGACCTATGGCATCGGGATTAGAAAGGGGATCCAGGTCCGCAAACAGATTGAACCAGGCTGATTTGTCCTCTGTGTTGCCCTTGGCAGCTGCAGGGAAGAGGAAAGATTTAGTTATTAACACCTCCTAAGCACAAGTAGCTACTGCTGTGACTGTATACACCAGCTGGATAAGCTTACACCAGGAGGCCATTCAGACTGCCAGGATCAGTTGGCACACCCCTGGTACAGGAAACTTTGTGATATCCGGCACCGACGGGACCGAGCTGTTGCCGTCCCATCAAAACTGCCGGACAAACCAGCGCTAATGTTGAAACATTCGGAGATTTTGAGCTCCGTATCTGGCAACAAACCCTGTTGCTTAGCAACAGCTTCTAAACAGTTGGCCCTACCTTGCAAGCGTCTCTGTAGCTTAGCAACAGCTTCAGCGAGACCTTGCAGAGCCTGACTGGTGAAAAAAAAGCAACTAAAAGAAAAAAAACCTAACGAAACGGCTCCTGATTTTTGCCGGTGGCTCGAGCATTCCGGACAGTTAACCTCCGGATAAACCAAAGTTTCCTGTACTGGGGATGAGGGGGCTGATTATGCAGCCTGTGCGCTGCTGTACAGACCCAGCACACCATATAAAGCGAGATCTGCCCACTTACATAATGTCCTGGCTGCTCAGGCCCTCCAGCCACTGTAGCCATGAGCTGGGACACAGAATGTGTGCAGGTTCCCAGCCCCACCATGCCTGCACTGGGAGGCACTGCAGGTTCTTGACCTCAGCCCTCAGCATCTAATTTTCCAGCATAATCCTGTCCATGGACTCAAAGGACAGAAGTAATTGGTGCATTTCACCAGGAATTGCATTCCGGCACAATCTGTGCAGCAAGAACTTTTCTTTCTCTATCTTTCTCACCAGTCCTCCTCTCCTCTCCTGAGGGTGCTGACTCACACTGGAGTATAGTTCCACAGCTACTGGCACCACTCACTACATGTCAGCCTAGACAAGGAGTGAATCATAGAAATTTACGGCAGAGAAGGAGGCCATTCGGCCCATCATGTCTGTGCTGGCCAACAATGAGCTCTCCAGCCTAATCCCACTGTCCAGCTCTTGGTCCGTAGCCTTGCAGGTTACGACACTTCAAGTGCACATCCAAGTACTTTTTAAATGCGATGTGGGTTTCTGCCTCTACTACCCTTTCAGGCAGTGAGTTCCAGACCCCCACCACCCTCTGGGTGAAAAAAGTTCTCCTCAACTCCCCTCTAATCCTTCCACCAATGACTTTAAATCCATGCCCCCTGGTTATTGACCCCTCTGCTATCCACTATATCTAGGCCCCTCATAATTTTATACACATTTTAATTTCACTAGAGTCTGTTTTTGTTTCAAATGCTGTTCCTTTCTGACATGCCTATGATTCCAACAGAAGATTGTGCTAATCCTGCCCCAGTGAATTGATGGGAAATATGAAACACTCTATCTGGTCACTGTTAAATCACAAAGCCCTCTCTGGCTCTCTGTCACCTACCTTTGGAGGGGACCTTTGGGAGGTTCTGGGGGGGATTTGCTGGAACTTTTGGCTCCGGATGTTGTGGGGGTAGAATTGGCGCTGGCTGTGGTTTGGGTGGATCAGTCCAACCTTAAACAGTAACACAGTATAATCAGTACATCGCACTCAGAGCATCAAATCAAATCAATCAAATCAAATCAACTTTTATTGTCATTGTTAGTGCACAAGTGCAGTACAACGAAATGTAGGCTTGCGGCTCCCGAGAGTGTACAATTTGGATTAGGACACTTAAACATTCAACATACATTTATACATTTGGCTTGCAGTATGTTAGCATAAATATGACCATAATAAAGTGCATTGGCAGATGTGCAGGCTTTAGTGTTTATTTGTGGAGTTCAGTAGGATGACAGCCCTGGGAAAGAAGCTGTTCCTAAATCTGGTCGTACGGGTGCGAATGCATCTGTAGCATCTTCCAGATGGTAGGAGGGCGAACAGACTGTGGCTGGGGTGGGTAGGGTCTTTGATGATGGACTGTGCCCTCCGTAGGCAGCGTTTCTGATATATATGCTCTATGGTCGGTAGCCGGGTAAAGGATTGAAATGCAGTCTGTGATAGGGTTGATTGTATATGGGCTGTGGAAGGGTTGCTCAGCCGCGCTTCATACCCCAGCCTGACCGACCCAGGCCTTAGAGAGAATCCTTATCCCGAAGTTTTGGATCTGACTTTCCGACTTATTTTGTTTTAACATGCCAGACGATATTCACCTTGGAGACCTGGACTTTCAAGGACCAGCTAGAGCGCACCAGATACCATCGTAACTGCAACAATTTTCAAGGGTCGGTACCCTTGGTCGAGGTGAACCCATTCCAGGGCACCATGCCCTTCACAACAGAATGAGAACTCTCTCTGGGGCTCCCACGGAGCTTCTCCAGGATCATCTGCATTACTGCACTGGACGCCGTGAGACACCCATCTCTGCATTCAGGGATCTGAACCCGTCTCCGAGGGCAACGGAGGCCATTGCCTGTCCCTTTAAAAGTGACCAGGCTGTGTGACTCAGCGGTGCAACAGCTGGGAAGCTACAATTGGTCTGAGCATCCCCGAGATAGGGAGGTGGGGAATAAAATCAGCCAAGGTCCCTGCTCCTGATCACTATCCAGTGACCCCAGTAGGAAGAGTGTGGGTGAACGCTGGATGAGGACCTGATCAGGCTCAGTCTGTGATACTGTAGGAGTCGCTGGAAATCAACAGACTGCGAGACTTTCGTAGCAGCAAAGAAAAACGCGTGTTAGCTTTATTAACTCTCCGCATGGACTGAGGGACTTGGCCTCGTCGCAGGGCTATGACATCATCACACAATCGATGACTCTTAAAGGGACCCTGCCCCGATAACCCAACCAAGTTCCGTACATAACGTGGAGCAATAACAACATTGGCTAAACATAGTGAATTGTGTTAATGTCCCTATGTGGTCTCCGCCACATACACCCCCCCAGAATTCACTAGAACTGGCAATGTCAGTCGTTGAGGGGCCCGGATCACAGGGCCAAAACGGCTCCTTAAATCCGGGGCGGGGACCGGGGGGGTCGCCGGAGGGTCCCTGGGCGCTCGGTGGTGGACTAAGGGTGCAGAAGCCGGAGGTCGGCCCCGCCGCGGGGGCTGAGCCAACCCAACGGGTTGGTCCAGATCCAGGTGGGCCGGCTTAAGGCAGTCCACGGAAATGTAGTCAGGCTTACCGCCGACATCCACCACGAAGGCCTTGTCCCCGGCTTCCAGGACGTGGAATGGTCCGTCATAGGGTGGGTGAAGAGGTCCCCGGTGGGCGTCGTGGCAGACAAAAACGTACTCCGCCGCACGAAGGTCGGGCAGAACGTGGGACTGAGGGAGACCGTGCAGCGATGTGGGCACCGGCGCGAAAACCTTGGCGTTGTCCAGGAGGGCAGACCGCTGATGGGCTGCGGACCAAGGGTCCATGGCGTTGGGGATGAACTCCCCGGGAACCCGCAGCGGCTGCCCATAGACGAGCTCGGCAGACGAAGACTGGAGGTCCTCCTTGGGGGCGGTCCTGAGTCCCAGCATGACCCACGGGAGTCTGTCGATCCAACTGTCGTCTCGGAGGCTGGCCCGGAGCGCGGCCTTCATGGAGCGATGAAACCATTTGCACAGTCCGTTAGCCTGAGGGTGATATGCGGTGGTGCGGTGGAGTCTCAACCTGAGGCCTCGGGCGACAGCGTTCCAGAGCTCCGACGTGAACTGGGGTCCCCGGTCGGAGGAGACGTTAGATGGGGCGCCGAACCAGGCGACCCAAGTGTCGATGAATGCCCGAGCCACATCGGCGGACGTTGTTGACGACAACGGGACGGCTTCCGGCCATCGGGTGGTTGTGTCGACCATCGTGAGGAGGTGGGTGAACCCGCAGGAGGGCGGCAGGGGCCCCACCAGGTCCACGTTAACATGGTCGCACCACCTCTCGGGCACCGCGAAAGGCACCAACGGGGCCTGAGTATGGCGATGCACTTTCGAGCGCTGGCATACCACGCAGGTATTGGCCCAGTCGCGAACGTCCTTCTTGAGCCCGTGCCAGATGAGCTTAGCCGCCACCAGCTTCTGTGACGGCTTCCTGCCTGGGTGGGAAAGGCTATGGACAGTGTTGAAAACCTGCCGTCTCCACCCGTCGGGCACGACGGGGCGTGGCTGCCCAGTGGAGACGTCGCACAGGAGCGTGGTGCCGGCATCGTCAAATGCGACGTCTGCTAACTGAAGGCCCGTGACAGCCGTCCTGTAGGCCTGGCCATCCGGGTCGGAGGCCTGGTCGGCTGCCATGCGGGTGTAGTCGATGCCGAGGTGTACGGCGCTGGCGACGGCCCGGGAGAGACAGTCGGCGACGGGGTTGTCTTTCCCAGCCACATGCTGGATGTCCGTCGTGAACTCGGAGATGAAGGAAAGCTGGCGCTGCTGACGGGCCGACCACGGCTCGGAAACTTTGGCCATGGCGAAGGTCAACGGCTTGTGGTCCACGAACGCTGTGAACAGGCGGGCCTCTAGCAGGAAACGGAAGTGTTGGACGGCGAGATAGAGGCCGAGAAGCTCGCGATCGAAGGTGATGTACTTCCGCTCGTTGGGGCGGAGCTGCCGGCTGAAGAAGGCGAGCAGCTGCCAGGCGCCATTGACCCACTGTTCGTGGATGGTGCCGACAGCATAGTCCGAAGCATCAGTGGCGAGAGCGATCGCCAGCATGGTTGCGTTAGCCAGGGCCCTTTTCGTGTCAGTGAATGAATTGACCATCTCCTCGGACCAGTCGACGGCGAGCTTGGCGGGCTTGCCTTTGAGGGCCTCGTAAAGGGGCCGCATAAGCTGGGCTGCTCGGGGAACGAAGCGAAGATAAAAGTTCACCATGCCCAAAAACTCCTGCAGGGCCTTCACGGTGAGGGGTCGCGGAAAATCCTTCACGGCCTCCACTTTCGACGGCAGTGGCACCACCCCGTCCTTCGTGATGCGGTGCCTGAGAAAGTTGATCGAGGACAGCCCGAACTGACACTTGGCTGGATTGACGATTAGGCCGTGCTGGCTGAGGCGTTCGAAGAGAGTCCGGAGGTGGGACACATGCTCCGTCCTGGAGGCACTGGCGATGAGAATGTCATCCAGGTAGACGAACAGGAATGGCAGGTCCCGTAACACGGTGTCCATTAGGCGTTGAAAAGCCTGAGCGGCGTTTTTGAGACCAAATGGCATGTGGAGGAATTCGAACAGCCTGAACGGGGTGATCACCACGGTTTTCGGGACGTCCTGCGGCCGGACGGGGACTTGGTGGTAACCCCGAACGAGGTCCACTTTAGAGAAAACAACTTTCCCGGCCAGGCGGGCGGAAAAGTCCTGGATGTGTGGAATCGGGTAGCGGTCGGGGGTCGTAGCGTCGTTGAGGCGCTGGTAATCGCCGCACGGGCGCCAACCGCCACCTGGTTTTGGTGCGATGTGGAGGGGTGAGGCCCATGGACTGTTCGACCGGCGAATGATGCCGAGGCGCTCCATCGTGTCGAACTCACCTTTAGCGATGGCGAGTTTCCCCGGGTCGAGGCGCCGAGCGTGGGCGTAGACAGGCGGACCGGTGGTCAGGATGTGGTGTTCTACCCCGTACTTGGTGGCGGTGGACGAGAAAGTGGGCTTCGTGAGGTCCAGGAACCCGGCGAGGAGGTGGGAAAACTCGTCGGAGGCCGAGAGTGCGCTGGACAACTTCGTCGTGCCAGAACAATTGAGCGAACACGGGAGCGAACTGAAAGTCTCAGCGTTGACGAGACGTTGGTTCTTGACGTCCACCAAAAGGCCATTGGCGCAGAGGAAGTCAGCGCCGAGAAGGGGGGTGACACTTTCGTTGTAACAAATTCCCAAGCGAAACGCTGCCCGCCAAAACACAGCTCCACGCTCCGTTTCCTGAAGGTACGGATGGAACTGCCGTTGGCGGCTTCGAGGGCGGGGCCGTGGTTTCCCCCCTGTATGTCTATGGTTGACGTGGGCAGGACGCTCACCTGGGCACCCATGTCGCAGAGGAAACGATGTCCAGAGTCAGTGTCCGTAATGAATAACAGACTACATGAACGGCCGACAGCCATGGTAGCTAATGAGTGGGCCTTCGCGTTTCCCAACGTGGTAAAGCTGCACGGGGGCCGGCACTTCATAGCTTTGGGGCCGAACTGCGCGTGGTAGAAGCACATGTTTGGGGGCTGCCGCCGTTGGGCTGTGGCGGTGGGGGCAGGGCCCTGCATGGCTGCGCAGTACTGTTGCCCGGCGGAGAAAAATTTGTCGGCCTCCTTGGCCAGGTCGCGGAAATGACCGTACCTGCCCTGGCAGCTGTTGTAGGAACAGTTCTCTGAAGAGGAAGCACGGCTTGTGCTTGCCCAGGAGGGTTAACATGTGGTCCATAAGTTCTGAGGGCTTGGAGTCGCCAAACCCGGGTAGAGAGAGAAGCTGGCGTGCGCGCTCGGGTTCAGTTAGTCCAAAAGTCTCTAGGAGGTGCGTTCTCAGCGTTGCAAATTTGTGGTGCTCCGGGGGGTCCTCGAGCAGGCTCACGACTCTGGCCATGGTGGAGCTGCCGAGAGCAGAGACGACGTAATAATACTTCGTGTCATCCGCAGTGATGTCCCGGATTGCAAACTGAGCCTCGGCCTGGGCGAACCAAGCGGCAGCCTGTCGTTCCCAAAACTCCGGTAATTTGAGAGAAACGGCGTTCGTCGCCACCTCGGATAAAGTCTCTGGAAACGTCCAAAAGAGAAACGGGGTCACCAATGTAGGAGTCGCTGGAAATCAACAGACTGCGAGACTTTCGTAGCAGCAAAGAAAAACACGTGTTAGCTTTATTAACTCTCCACATGGACTGAGGGACTCAGCCTCGTCGCAGGGCTATGACGTAATCACACAATCGACGACTCTTAAAGGGACCCTGCCCCGATAACCCAACCAAGTTCCGTACATAACGTGGAGCGATAACAACATTGGCTAAACATAGTGAATTGTGTTACTGTCCCTATGTGGTCTCCGCCACAATACTCTCCTTAATGCAATATCCTGCCAACGCTCACTCACACCAAATGGCCATTTGAGTAAGGCACTCCTGGAGGATGCCTGACTCCTATGGAAGCACACTGCAGCTGGGAGTCGGGTGCAGAAGTGGTAAGGGGAGACGGAGGGAGGTAACAAAGGGAGAAAAGATTCAACAGATCAGATTTTAAAGGATGCTGAGCAGTAACAGCTTGGTAGCCTAGTGGTTAAGGCCCTGGACTAACTAGTCCAGAGGTTGGGAGTTCAAGTCCCACCATGGTAAGTTGGGAAACTGAATTCAATTTGTGAGATGGAACCAGAAAAAATGACCATAAAAACCAGACTATTGTAAAAACCCAACTGGTTCACTAATGCTCCTCAAGGAAGGGGACCTGCCTCCCCCATCTTTACCTGGTCCAGTGGAGTGGGCCTTTGGCATAGCGGTAGCATCCCCGCCGCTGGGCCAGAAGGCGTAGGGTTTCGAACCCCGCACTAGACAGTCCTGGCAAGTGGAGTCAGAGCTCCGGCTCTAAATTCTGGGTTGACATCCAGCGGGATACTTGCGTCCGTGGGTGTGGGTGCCCCCCCCCCCTCGTATGGGTTGTGGGAGCCCGTAAAACCCTCCTGCCATAGGACTAACCACCCTAATGGCTGGTACGAAGATGGTTACGGTCACGGAAGGAGCGTTAATCGCAGCCAGAATCCTTCCGCCACTTCATACAGTTCCCCAAAGGGAACAGTATGAAGACACGGACGACGACCTGGTCCAGTCACACACTATGTAGTTGACTCCTAATAGGGATGGGCAATAAATACTGGCTTGCTACTGTTGCCCTGATTGCCAATCATGATCTTAGGCAAAAGGTACTGATTTGAGGGAGAATGCCTTCTCTTGGGGGCTGGGGGAGGAAGGGAAAGGGATCAGTGTGTCAATTAGGCAAAGGCACACTTTCTGGCTACACAACAGCATTGGCAGAGGCCTGGGAGCAGGGCTTCAGTCAATCTTATCAACAACGGAAGTTTTTTGGTGCATGGGGATTATAGGAAAGGGTGATGGGAAAAAGTGTGATTAGGCTTTAAGATAGAGATTGTGTTTTTGAAACTGGTAAAATGTGTTACCCTCACTATTGAATACTTACACACTGAGCAGTGAAGGGGAAGAGTGCAACTGAATAAGCTACAGGACTCACCGATGAAAGCTCCTGCTGTGTCATGGCTGAGGTCGAAGAGCTGGGATGGTAGGAAACTGGTTGGAGCATCAGCCGATTTGAGTTCGACCGCTTCCGCCACAGGCCCCGGACTGAGGCCCGAGCTTCCAAAGGTGTTCTGACACTCGTGGCTGAAGTCATTGGGTGCACTGGGATTAGGGTTCAGCAGGTCATTCCAAAACGTCAACTCGTGTTTCTCCAGATCCTCACTTTCTAACATGTCCGCCAGTAGGTCCTTCGGCACTGAAACACAAAGGAGAGCTGTGGTCGTACCAAGCTGAGTGAACTGGGCATTCCACACAAACACTTCCTAATCAGCCCATGACTAAACAGGCTGCAACCACACGACATTCACTCAGTGGGGACACTTGCTGCAATTGGTAAGTTGAATGAGTACAGGCAACATGAAGACCACAGATTGGAGCACAGAATCCGAGGAGATAAAAGGTCATTATGGAAGCAGAGTGATGCAAGGTTCATTAACCGCTGTGACCAGGTGGAAAGCCTCCATCTGTGAAAGGAACGAACGGTGGAGGTATTCAGTGCAGTATTCATCAGAACAAACTGGAACAGTTCAGGAGTATGTAACGAGAATAAAGGCAATTAACTGAAGACAGCATGCAGACATAAACACCCCATCGTCTCACAAAGCTGTGAAGATTGTGAAAGAAATTTTAAAAATAATTTGCATTTATATAGCGCCTTTCAGGACCTCAGGATGCCCCAAAGCACTTACAGCCCACTGCATTTGGCATGGTTAGTTCTTCACTAGCTCTATCGATAGGTAATTACCATCTCGACCTGAATCTTACCCTCAACATGAAAGATCTACATGGACTCCAGTCATGAAGCAGGGCTTGAACACAGAAACCTAATTTAATACCAACTGCTATTAGATGGATGGAGGGAGGGGGCAAGGGAAGGGGTTTGATGTTAATGTTTGCTTAATTTTCAGCAGAGAATATGTTTGCCATGTGACTTCAAATTGCTAGATCCATGGTATTGTGCTGAAAGTGACCTTTTGTTGTTGGCGAAAGATCATAACTGTGAACGAACATACCAGGCCCCGTACTCGAGTTAATGGTACTATACTAAAAAGTTGTTGATGAACAGGATGACTGAGCTGCAGCTCATAACACCTGAAATGGTGGATGGGAATGAGCAAATCTCCTTCTAGATCCTCCCCTCTGAACACTGAAACCCAAAGAACTGGAACTAGAGGCAACATGAGGCTTTATTCATGCAGTGAGTTGTTGTGATCTGGGGTGCATTGCTTGAAAGGTTGGTGAAAGCAGAGGCAATAGAAACTTTCAAAATTGAATTGGATAAATATTAGAAGGGAAAATATTTACAGGGCTATGGGGAAAGAGCCAGGAAGTGGGATTAATTAAATAGCCGGCACAGGCGTGATGGGTTGAATGACTTCCTTCTGTGCTGTATGACTCTATCATTCCATGAATCTATGTGGTCATTGGTCAGTGAGTGAGTGGAGATGTACAGTCCTGTATCTGAATAGGTGCGACATTAAGTGACATGTGTCATTGATCAGTGAGTGGAGAGGTATCGTCCTGTACAGCTGCCAAGCCATTCAGGGGTGAAATCAGAAACCATTTTTTAACACATAGGTTAGTAGAAATCTGGAACTCCCTTCCACAAAAGACTCGATTTTAGGACAATTGGCAATTTCAAGACTGAAAGAGATAGATTTTTGTTAGGTAAGGTTGTGAAGGCATGTGGAGCAAAGGTGGGTAAATGGAGTTGAAACAGATCAGCCATGATCTAATTGAACGGGGGAGCAAACCCGAGGGGCTGAATGGCCTCCTTCTATTCCTAATGTTCCTATGTTCCTGTAAGAGAGAGTTGTTTGCAGGGGTGGACGAAGATGGAAATGGGGTTGGAAGGTGGGAGGGGGTTATAGGTGATACAATGAATTGGTCTGAGATGGCCTTGTCCGTGATTGAGACCATGGAAGTAGTAAGGCCAGGAGAGATGGCAAAGTAGCAGGGGTGGCCGTGATGGGTAGGAGTGTTTAAGGGCCAACAGGAGGGCAGTAAAATCAGAGGAGAAAGGATAAGGGGAGTTGAGATGGAGATTGAAATGACTGAGGATGAGGAGTCATTGAGTGCAGAGACTGAAGGAGGAAAGCAGGGAGGATGTGTTGGTGAGAAACCTGGGGTGGTGGGCAACAGAGAACAAGAGTTTTAAAGGGGAGGTGAGTGGAACAAATGTCACAGCGGACTGCTCTGATGTCACAACGGACCACTCTGATGTCACAATGCAGCGTTCTGATGTCACAACTTCCACATGACGTCATTAAGCAGCTTCAATCCCTGACACACGCACATCCCAATTTGGGGACAATTCTGTTGGAAATGTGTGTCCTACACTCCCATTTCCACATCTTCTGTCACAAGTACTTTGAGTGTCTGTGGTGTGGTGGGTTCTTTATTAGGAACAAACAGCTGCTCAATCCAATATTGGCTGCCAAGTGTTGGGAATGTTGTCTGTACCTCAGGTCTGGGCCTTAACCCCCACTATCCACCTTAAACTGCCACAAAGAGCAGATGACCCAGTGCCACATCACAACTGAGGAGTTCGGTAACTCACAATGGAAACCATGACAACATAGAAACCACAGGGCGGACAAAATACAGCAAAGTGGCACAAACGGTGCATTTGTGTATGAGAGAGCAACGAGAGCAGAGTGTAAAGACAAATGCGTTCATCAAATCCATCCCAATCTTGGAAGATCACCGGAGAGCTGACTGGAAACACGGTGCAAAGAAACAGTGTTAATTATTGGAGAGAAAGAAACCAGAGAGGAAAGAGTCATCCAACCAGAGATCTGATTTCAGACCGTCAGTGAGTGAACAAAGACAACAGAAAATGCTGGAAAAACTCAGCAGGCCAGGCAACATCCGTGGAGAGAAATTAGAGTGACGTTTCGGGTCGAACCCTTTTTCAAACTGGAAAGGAAATAAAATAGATCGAAGGCAGGGCGGCGATAGAACAAAAGAAGTAAAAGAAGTAAAAGAGATCCCGTCAAAGAGAAAAGCAGAACTTCTTCAAGGTAGGCATTCCCCAAAGACAGTCTTTCATTGATCATAAAAATTATTTCGTTAAAATGTTTATTCAGATTGAAGAGTAGTAGAATACAGAGTAAAGACCTGGACGGAGCTGCTGAGAGTGCATCAGACAGCTTAGTGAGAGGGCAGTAATAATCTCTAATACCGAAGGGAGCAATTCTAAACTTCCAGTGGGCTGTGAAAAGACTGCTAAAATGTACCTCAACGTGGAATCATTCTCAGCTGTCCTCGTGAAGATGATTGCTGAGGAAGAGGAAAGTTGTGAGCAGGAAATATCCAACACACTCCAGACACTGGGGCGTCAGCACCCGGAAATAGTGCGAATGAGCTGCCATGACTATCTGTGCCGCCACACCTTGTGGACAGCTGCACGGGAGTTGTAGTATTGTAGAGCATGTGGTGATTATCAAGGACAGCCTTGGTCAAATTAGCCCAGCATTCGCTGCACTGTGGATGACGATGTTAACAGGGGCACAAGTTGACTGCCAGGTTACCATGAGCTTCAGGTTTATTAATGAATCATAGAAAGCTACAGCCATTTGGCCGTGCCCGCTGACAAAGAGCTATCCACCCTAATCCCACTTTCCAGCACTTGGTCCGTAGCCCTGTAGGTTACGGCACTTCAAATGCATATCCAAGTACTTTTTAAATGTGATGAGGGTTTCTGCCTCTACCACCCTTTCAGGCAGTGAGTTCCAGACCCCCACCACCCTCTGGGTGAAAAAGAATCTCCTCAAATCCCCTCTGAGCCTCCTACCAGTTACTTTAAATCTATTTCCCCTGGTTATTGACCCTTCTGCTAAGGGAAATAGGTCCTTCCTATTCCCTCTATCTAGGCCCCTCATAATTTTATACACCTCCATTAGGTCTCCCCTCAGCCTCCTCTGTTCCAAAGAAAACAACCCCAGCTTATCCAATCTTTCCTCATAGCTAAAATTCTCCAGCCCAGGCAACATCCTCGTAAATCTCCTCTGCACCTTCTCTAGTGCAATCACATCCTTCCTGTAATGTGGTGACCAGAACTGCACGCAGTATTCTAACTGCGGCCTAACTAGTGTTTTATACAGTTCAAGCATAACCTCCCTGCTCTTGTATTCTATGCCTCGGCTAATAAAGGCAAGTATCCCGTATACCTTCTTAACCACCTTATCTACCTGTCCTGCTACCTTCAGGGATCTGTGGACATGCACTCCAAGGTCCCTCTGATCCTCTGCACTTCTCACTGTCCTACCATTTAATGTGTATTCCCTTGCCTTGTTAGCCCTCCCCAAATGCATTACCTCACATTTCTCCAGATTGAATTCCATTTGCCACTGTTCTGCCCACCAGACCAGTCCATTGATATCTTCCTGCAGTCTGCAGCTTTCTTCTTCATTATCAACCACACGGCCAATTTTTGTATCATCTGCAAACTTCTTAATCATACTTCCTACATCAAGTCCAAATCATTGATATATACCACAAAAAGCAAAGGACCCAGTACTGAGCCCTGCGGAACCCCACTGGAACCAACCTTCCAGTCACAAAAACACCCTTCGACCATTACCCTTTGTTTCCTGCCTCTGAGCCAATTTTGGATCCAACTTGCCACTTTGCCTTGGATCCCATGGGCCTTTACTATCATGGCCTGTCTGGCATGTGGGACCTTATCAAAAGCCTTGCTAAAATCCATATAGACTACATCAAATGCACTACCTTCATCAACCCTCCTTGTTACCTCCTCAAAAAATTCAATCAAGTTAGTCAGACATGACCTTCCCTTAACAAATCCATGCTGACTGTCCCTGATTAATCTGTGTCTTTCTAAATGAAGATTTAGTCTGTCCCTCAGAATGTTTTCCAATAATTTTCCCACCACCGAGGTTAGGCTGACTGGCCTGTAATTACTTGGTCTATCCCTTTCTCCCTTTATAAACAACAGTACCACGTTAGCAGTCCTCCGGCACCATACTTGTAGCCAGAGAGGATTGGAAAATGATGGTCAGAGCCTCTGCTATTTACTCTCTTACTTCTCTTAACAGTCTGGGATACACCAGGGGAAGGCAGCAGCAGCCAAATTCCTGGCACCAGGGACGCTTCTGCTGCTCAGAAAGGGAGGAAAAAGAGTGGGAGAGCAATAGTGGTAGGGGATTCTATCGTAAGGGGAACAGATAGGCGTTTCTGTGGCCGCAAACGTGACTCCAGGATGGTTTGTTGCCTCCCTGGGGCCAGGGTCATGGATGTCACTGAGCGGCTACAGGGCATTCTTAAGGGGGAGGGTGAGCAGGCAGAGGTCGTGGTCCACATTGGGACCAACGACATAGGTAGGAAGGGGGATGAGGTCCTGCATCAAGAATTTAGGGAGCTAGGTAGCAGATTAAAGAGCAGGACCTCAAAGGTTGTAATCTCTGGATTACTCCCAGTGCCACGTGCTAGTGAGTATAGGAATAGGAGGATAGAACAGATGAATGCGTGGCTAAAAAGTTGGTGCAGGAGGGAAGGTTTTAGTTTCCTGGATCACTGGGCCTGCTTCTGGGAAAGGTGGGACTTGTACAAGTCGGACGGGTTGCACCTGAACCAGAGCGGGACAAATATCCTTGCGGGGAGGTTTGCTAGCGCTGTTGGGGGGGGTTTAAACTAACTTGGCAGGGGGATGGGATACAGAGGAGAGCTGAAATAGGGGGTGATGTGCTGCCAATTATAGAGAAAAAAACAAGTCAGCTTGGTAGACAGGGCAAATATATAAGGGCAAGGCTGGATGGCATCTATTTTAATGCAAGGAGTCTTGCAAATAAGGTGGATGAACTGAAGGCGTTGATAAACACATGGGAGTATGATATTGTTGCTATCACGGAGACATGGTTGAGGGAGGGGCAAGACTGGCAGCTCAATATTCCGGGGTACAGAATCTTCAGGCGAGACAGAGGGGGAGGTATAAGAGGAGGGGGTGTCGCAATATTAATTAAGGAATCAATTACTGCCATAAGGAGGGATGATATATTAGCAGGTTCCTCTAATGAGGCCATATGGGTGGAGCTTAAAAACAAAAAGGGGGCAAGCACTTTGCTGGGAGTGTACTATAGGCCCCCAAACAGTCAGGGGGAGATAGAGGAACAGATATGTAGGCAAATCTCAGAGAAATGTGCAAATAATAAGGTAATAATAATGGGGGATTTCAACTTCCCCAATATTAACTGGGATAGTCAGAGTGTGAAAGGCTCAGAGGGTGTAGAATTCTTAAAGTGCATCCAGGAGAGCTTTTTGAGCCAGCATGTAGAAAGTCCTACAAGAGAGGGGGCGGTACTGGACCTAATTCTAGGGAATGTGGCCGGCCAAGTGGAAGAAGTGCTAGTAGGTGAGCACTTTGGTGACAGTGACCATAATATGGTGAGATTTAAGGTGGTCATGGAAAAGGACAGGGATGGGCCGGAAATAAAGGTTCTAAATTGGGGGAAGGCCGATTTTAATAGGATAAGGCAGGATCTGGCCAAAATGGACTGGGATCAGCTACTTGTAGGAAAATCCGCATCGGAGCAATGGGAGGCTTTCAGAAGGGAGATTGAGATCATACAATGGCAACATGTTCCCGTAAAGGTCAAGGGTGGTTCCAAAAACCACAGGGAACCTTGGATGTCAGGGGATATACGAGAATGGATTAGGAAAAGAAGGAGGGCTTTTGGCAGATACAAAAGGCTAAAGACGGAGGAAGCCCTAGAGGAGTACAAAAAGTGCAGGGGGATACTTAAAAAAGAAATTAGGAGATCAAGGAGGGGCCATGAAATAACACTGGCGAGCAAAATAAAGGAAAATCCTAAGATGTTTTATAAGTATATTAAGGGTAAGAGGATAACTAGGGAAAAAATAGGGCCCATTAGGGACAAAAGTGGCAATCTGTGTGTGGAGCCGGAAGATGTAGGAGGGGTTCTAAATGAATTTTTTGCATCTGTTTTCACTATGGAGAAGGACGATGTAGACATAGAAATAGGGCGGGGGGACTGTGATATGCTCGAGCATATTAACATCGAGAGGGAGGAGGTATTGGCGGTTTTAGCAGGCCTAAAAATGGATAAATCCCCAGGCCCGGACGAAATGTATCCCAGGCTGCTGTGTGAGGCAAAGGAAGAGATTGCGGGGGCTCTAACACATATATTCAGAACCTCTCTGGCCACAGGGGATGTGCCAGAGGACTGGAGAACCGCTAATGTAGTACCATTATTCAAGAAGGGGAGTAGGGAAAAACCGGGGAACTACAGGCCAGTGAGCCTAACATCAGTGGTAGGAAAATTATTGGAAAAAATTCTGAGGGACAAAATTAGTCTCCACTTGGAGAGGCAAGGATTAATCAGGGATAGTCAACATGGCTTTGTCAAGGGAAGATCATGTCTGACTAATTTGATTGAATTTTTTGAGGGGGTGACTAGGTGTGTGGATGAGGGTAACGCAGTGGATGTGGTATACATGGATTTCAGTAAGGCCTTCGATAAAGTCCCGCACAGGAGACTGGTCAAGAAGGTAAGAGCCTATGGAATCCAGGGTGCCTTGGCACATTGGATACAAAACTGGCTTAGTGGCAGAAGGCAGAGGGTGATGGTCGAAGGTTGTTTTTGTGACTGGAAGCCTGTGGCTGGTGGGGTACCGCAGGGATCGGTGCTGGGTCCCTTGCTGTTTGTGGCCTACATTAATGACTTGGATATGAATGTAAAGGTTATGATCAGTAAGTTCGCGGATGATACAAAAATTGGTAGGGTGGTAAATAGCGAGGAGGGTAGTCTCAGTCTGCAGGACGATATAGATGGGTTGGTCAGATGGGCAGAACAGTGGCAAATGGAATTTAACCCGGAAAAGTGCGAGGTGATGCACTTTGCGGGGACTAACAAGGCAAGGGAATACACAATGAATGGTAAGACCCTAGGCAAGATGGAGGGTCAGAGGGATCTGGGTGTGCAAGTACACAGATCCCTGAAGGCGGCGGAACAGGTGGATAAGGTGGTAAAAAAGGCATATGGGATACTTGCCTTCATTAGCCGAGGCATAGAATATAAGAGCAAGGAGGTTATGATGGAGCTGTATAAAACACTGGTTAGGCCACAGCTGGAATACTGTGTGCAGTTCTGGTCGCCACACTACAGGAAGGATGTGATCGCTTTGGAGAGGGTGCAGAGGAGATTCACCAGGATGTTACCAGGGCTGGAGCGCTTCAGCTATGAAGAGAGACTGGGCAGATTGGGTTTGTTTTCCTTGGAGCAGAGGAGGCTGAGGGGGGACATGATTGAGGTGTACAAAATTATGAGGGGCATAGATAGGATGGATGCTGAGGAGCTTTTTCCCTTAGTAGAAGGGTCAATAACTAGGGGGCATAGATTCAAGGTAAAGGGCGGGAGGTTTAGAGGGGATTTGAGAAAGAACTTTTTCACCCAGAGGGTGGTTGGAGTCTGGAACTCACTGCCTGAAAGGGTTGTGGAGGCAGGAACCCTCACAACATTTAAGAAGCATTTGGATGAGCACTTGAAATGCCATAGCATACAAGGCTACGGGCCAAATGCTGGAATATGGGATTAGATTAGACAGGGCTTGATGGCCGGCGCGGACTCGATGGGCCGAAGGGCCTCTATCCATGCTGTATAACTCTATGACTCTATGACTATTTCATCTGGGCCTGTGAATTTATCCACTTTCAAAGATGCTAAAGCCCTTATTACTTCCTCTTTCACTATATTTATTTCATTGAATATTTCACACTGATTGCAATATCTGCATCTTCCCTTCCATTATGGAGGGATAGAGTTTAATGGAAGGGTTAGTGTACTGGAGGGATAGGGTTGAATGGAAGAGTTAGTGTGCTGGAGGGATAGGGTTGAATGGAAGGGTTAGTGTACTGGAGGGATAGGGTTGAATGGAAGAGTTAGTGTACTGGAGGGATAGTGTTGAATGGAAGAGTTAGTGTACTGGAGGGATAGAGTTGAATGGAAGGGTTAGTGTACTGGAGGGATAGGGTTGAATGGAAGGGTTAGTGTACTGGAGGGATAGGGTTGAATGGAAGAGTTAGTGTACATAAGAACATAAGAAATAGGAGCAGGAGTAGGCCAATCGGCCCCTCGAGCCTGCTCCGCCATTCAATAAGATCATGGCTGATCTGATCCTGACTGCCAATCCACTATCACAGAACCATCTCCTGCATCTAACAGAATTAGACACACGAAATAGGAGCAGGATCAGGCTACACGGCCCCTGGGCCCACTCCGCTACCCACAGGACCATGACCGATCCGAACCTAGACTCATGTCCAAATTCCTGCCCGCTCCCCGTAACCCTTAATTCCCTTTACTTCTAGGTAACTGTCTATTTCTGTTTTAAATTTATGTAATGATGTAGCTTCTACAGCTTTTTGGGGCAGCATATTCCATGGACCTACCACCCTCTGAGTGAAGTAGTTCCTTCTCATCTCAGTTTTGAAAGAGCAGCCCCTTATTCTAAGGCTATGCCCCCTAGTTCTAGTTTCACCCATCATCGGGAACATCTTCCCTGCATCCACCCGATCCAACACCTTCACAATCTTATATGTTTCAATAAGATCGCCTCTCATTCTTCTGAACTCCAATGAGTAGAGTCCCAATCTACTCAACCTCTCCTCATATGTCCATCCCCTCATCCCCAGGATTAACCGAGTGAACCTTCTATGTACTGACTCGAGAGCAAGTATGTCCTTTCTTAAGTATAGACACCAAAACTAAACGCAGTATTCCAGGTGCGGTCTCACCAATACCTTGTACAACTGAAGCAATACCTCCCTATTTTTATATTCTATCCCCCTAGCAATGAAAGCCAACATTCCATTGGCCTTCTTAATCACTTGCTGCACCTGCATACTAACCTTTTGAGTTTCGTGCACCAGGACCCCCAGATCCCTTTGTACTTCAGTACTTTCCAGTTTCTTGCCATTAAGATAATAACTTGCTCTACGATTTTTCCTGCCAAAGTGCATAACCTCACACTTTCCAGTATTGTATTCCATCTGCCAAATCTCTGCCCACTTACTTAGCCTGTCTATGTCCCCTTGAAGGTTTTTTTTATGTCCTCCTCACTCACTACTTTCCCCCCCATCTTAGTATCATCTGCAAACTTTGATATGTTACACTCGGTCCCCTCCTCCAAATCGTTAATATAGATTGTAAAGAGTTGGGGACCCAGCACTGACCCCTGCGGAACACCACTAGTTACTGATTGCCAGTCTGAGAATGAACCATTTATCCCAACTCTCTGCCTTCTGTTAGATAGCCAATCCTCTATCCATGCCAGAATATTACCCCCAATCCCGTGATTTTTTATCTTAAGCAATAATCTTTTGTGTGGCACCTTGTCAAATGCCTTTTGGAAGTCTAAATACACTACGTCCACTGGTTCCCCTTTATCCACCCTATATGTTACTTCCTCAAAGAACTCCAGCAAATTTGTCAAACATGACTTCCCCTTCATAAAACCATGCTGACTTTGTCCTATTAAATTATGATTATCCAAATGTCCTGTTACTGTCTCCTTAATAATGGACTCCAAAATTTTACCTACCACAGATGTTAGGCTAACCGGTCTATAGTTTCCAGCCTTCTGTCTACTGCCCTTTTTAAATAAGAGTGTTACATTAGCAGTTTTCCAGTCTGCCGGGACCATTGCCGAGTCCAGGGAGTTTTGGAAAATTATTACCAATGCATCCACAATCCCTACCGCCACTTCCCTCAAGACCCTAGGATGTAAGCCATCAGGTCCAGGTGATTTATCCGCCTTGAGTCCCATTATTTTACCGAGTACCACTTCCTTAGTGATTTTGATTGTGTTTAGCTCCTCCCCCCCTTTAGTCCCCTGTTTGTCCAGTGTTGGGATATTCTTAGTGTCTTCTACTGTAAAGACTGATGTAAAATATTCATTCAGTGTTTTTGCCATCTCCATATTTCCCACCATTAATTTCCCGGTCTCATCCTCTAAGGGACCAACATTTACTTTAGCCACCCTTTTTCTTTTTATATAACTATAAAAACTCTTAGGCCTAGAAATTCAGTTGGTTGCGCCAGCCGTTAGCGCCTTAGGAGGAGTAGATGTCAGGCGCTAGGCGGGTAGCGCCCGGGCGCAGCGAGAACTGCGCCTCGCCCCAACTTCACTAGAGATTTAGCGGCGGCGCAAAGTCTTTGCGCGCGCTCAGCTGCGCGCGCAGATCATGACGTCATTTCCTCGTGCAACGCCCTTTGTGCGCCCCCAACCGGAACTTCAGTGGCAACGCCCCATTGTGCACCTGGCGCCCCTAGTGACTGTTAAGTGGAACGGTGCTCAGCCGATGCGGGGCGCGGGGGGCGCAAATTAAAGGGCACTCCTCCTGCAATATAAAAGGCTGCCATTTCGCAGCACTCCCTCTTGCGAAACGGATCTTTGGAGAGAGACCAAGGTAGGTAGCTTTCTGCTTTGGCCCAACACTCGGACAGGTACTTCTGGCTTCAGGCCACAGATTTCCACTAGTCTTTGCCTTCATTGACATCTCATTGTTTGCCAGCATATTATGGGGCTGCAATGGGTGTCAACGCAGGCTTTCTCAATTATATCCAAAGGGTTCACAGACGCCGTGAGAGAGTGGCAGCCCTGGCTAGATGGAGAGGGGGCAACAGGCGTCGGCAAAGGAGGCCTTACCCAGCCAGGGTATACCGCCAGCAGTTCTCCTATCTCAACATGTCTGACGAGCAGTGTGTTCGGAGGCTGCGATTCAGAAGGGACGTGGTCACAGAGATCTGCCAGCTGCTTGGCGGTGATCTGCAGCCACAGCTGAGGAGCAGGACGTCTCTGTCGGTGGCAGTGAAGGTGACGGTGGCTCTCAACTTCTATGCCACCGGCTCCTTCCAAGCCGCTACTGGGGACATTGCCAACATCTCCCAGTTCGCCGTGCATTGCTGCATCCGCCAGGTCACCAATGCCCTTTTCCAAAGGAGATGTCAGTTCATCTCCTTCTCCATGGCCCTTGCCAAGCAGCAACAGCGTGCAATGGGCTTTGCAGCATTCGCGGGCTTCCCCATGGTGCAGGGCGCCATTGACTGCACGCATGTGGCTTTGCGGGCACCTCTGGAGAATGCCGAGGATTACCGCAACCGGAAGGGCTACCATTCGCTGAACGTACAGCTGGTGTGTGACCACAGGCAGCTCATCCTAGCTGTCAATGCCCGCTTTCCAGGCAGCAGCCACGATGCCTTCATCCTGCGACAGACTTCTGTGGCAGACATGTTCCAGGCCCAGCCTCACCCACGCGGATGGCTTATCGGGGACAAAGGCTATCCTTTGTGTACCTGGTTGATGACCCCGCTCCGTGCGCCCAGCACCCCTGCTGAAGAGAGATACAACGAGAGCCATCAAGCGACCAGGAACATCATCGAACAAACAATCGGCATCCTGAAGCAACGGTTCCGCTGTCTGGATCATTCCGGTGGAGCCCTACAGTATTCGCCGGAGCGAGTCTCCCATTTCGTGGTCGTTTGCTGCATGCTGCACAACCTGGCTATCCGCAGGACTCAGCCACTGCCACCACAGATTGGAGGACCACCTGAGGAGGAGGAGGAGGAGGAGGACCAGCACAGGAGGGAGGCACAAAGTGCAAGGGCTGCCCGTCGCCGGCTTATTGAACGTCGGTTCTCGGCCCCCTCTCAGGGACTGGCTTGTGCCAATGTCAGCAGATGAATGTAGCCGCTCCACAAGCCCTCAGCCGACCAAGGCAACCAGGACTTAACCAAAAAACCATGCACACTGCAATTTAACCACAATAATTTATTGAAAACCTCTGCCCTTCCCACATTACATGCTCATGTGGAGAAGCCCCCTCCAAAAACACAAAACTACCAGTCTCGGCCTTACAAAAAGAAAGAAAGACACCAGTCTCGGCCTTACATAAAGAAAGAAAGACACCAGTCTCGGCCTTACATAAAGAAAGAAAGACACCAGTCTCGGCCTTACACAAAAACAACTGCACCAGTGTCGGCCTTACAACAAGCACCAGGCATTTGTGCATGCCTCTACTTTTTGCCCTGCGAGGGCGATGCCTTGCGCATCCTTGCCTGGCCCCTGCCCGGCCTGCTGCTCCTCCTCAATGGGAGCCCAGTGGCTGCAGCAAGGCTGGGGGAAGGCTGCTGAGGGGCAGATGGCGAGACGGCAGATTCCCTTGGGGGTCGGCCTGCACCAGCTCTGGCCTTGGAGTGGCCGGCTGCTGACTGCTCCAACTCTGGCTGGGCGGCAGCAGTCTGTCCAGCAGCTCGTGCCAGCTGCAATGGCGGAGTGGCAGTGTCAGCTGCAGGAATGGTGGCAACCTGGCAGATCGCAGGTGCTCGCTGGTCGCCTGACACATTGGCACTCGCACGGGCCAGCACTGCAGCATGCGCAGCAAACAGCTGAAGGACAGACTGCTGGGCTGCTGCTGCGCGGCGAGTGCCCTGGCGATGCCTGGCTGATCCAGCGAGGGTGGCAGCAGTTAGTGCCCATGTGGCCCTGCTCTGTGTCCGCATGACACCAGCCAGTGAATGGACGGCACGACTGAGCACTTGGCTAGAAGCCGACTGTGCTGCCGCGAAGTCCTGCAGACTCCTGGCCTGTGCTGCCGCGATGTCCTGCAGACTCCTGGCCTGTGCTGCACTGAAGAGTTCCAGACTCCTGGCCTGTGCTGCACTGAATTGTTGCAGACTCCTGGCCTGTGCTGCCCCGAATTCCTGCACACTGCTTGCCAGTGACTCTATGGAGTCAGGCATCCTTGCCACTGCAGCCATGAGCTCAGTGTGCCTGCGCTCCGCCTGGACGGCCATTTCCTCTAGGAGGCGCACCTCCTCTGCGCTGACCGTCGCAGGACTGGAGGCCGCACTCACCCTCTGGGGAGAAGTCCGCCTAGCTTCCCCACCCCTCCCGCGTTGCTGCAGGCCGTTGGGCCCCGGAGCTTCACTCTCCTCCGACCCTGTCCCCCTGCTCCCCTCCAGGGAAGACGTGTCCCCTACATCGCCATGGGCTGGCGCGGCTGAGGGTGGCACTGATGGGCCGGCTTCCTCTTCCTCCTCCTCGTCTTCCGAAGGGCTGACAGTGGCAGCTTGAGGGCCCGCCTCCTCACCTGGCGATTCACCATCTGAAAGCAGGAAGACACAAGAGTAGCTTTAGAGTGAGGACAGGGCGGCAGCGAGGGAGGCATGAGTGGTGCCATTCACCGCATTGGTCGGACATTGGCAAAGGATGCTGATCTGATGCGCAAGTGGAGCGAGAGAGGTCCAAAAGGTGATGCCCTTACCATTGGTGCCCAGAACAGGGTCAGCATCTCCACTGGCGACGGGGCCAATCAGACGGCCTCCCATAATGTGCTCCACACGCTGGTCGAGGTCGGAGAGCTCTTTGAGGTCAGGACGGCCTCTCCCGGTCTCAGTTTGGTTGCGCTGGTTGTGCGCAACCTTGGCCTGCAAGAGAAAGGACGGCCTCTAAGTACAGTGCGTAGCCCTGATCTTGTCTGCACTGCCTCCCATGGTCGAATAGCTTGGACAGTGTGTAGCCCTGATCTTGTCTGCACTGCCTCCCATGGTCGAATAGCTTGGACAGTGTGTAGCCCTGATCTTGTCTGCGCTGCCTCCCATGGTCGAATAGCTTGGACAGTGTGTAAAGTGCTGAATGTGCAATTGATTTTCATGCCAGTCCCATTGCTGCTGGATGAGGGCTGGCCATTAGGGCTTTCAGGTCCCTTTGCCCATAATGTGAGGTGCACATGCAAGGATGAGGAGGATACTGGAAAGGGCACTCACCCTGACAACCCGAGTGAGGTCGTTGAACTTCTTCCGGCATTGCACAGGAGTCCTGGCAACCACGCTGTTGGAAGTCACCCTGTTGGACACCTCCCTCCAGGCTTTCCGGTAGGCGCTGGGCAGCGGCCTCTTGCCACCTTCTGGGAACAAAACATGGCGCCTGCGCTCCACTCCGCCAACCAGCACCCTCAGGTCACCGTCGCTGAAGCGCTGCGCTCTCTCCCTGGCCTTCTCCATAGTCCTGGGCGTTGTACAGGTGAAGCTGAAGTGGTCAGGCCTAGGTTGAGGGCTGCAGTGTGCAGGGCGTGGCAGGCAAACAAATCCACCCTCCCCCTTTAAGAGATGACCGGCGCCAGAGTGTCTGCCGTCAATCAAGAACTCGCCGCACCTGCGCTGCGCCCGGCCTCGGGGGTATCGCTCAGCACCGCCGGCTTAGCACCTAAAGATAGTCGTGCATCGCCTGTTTTAGCGCAGCAGCAGCCTCTTGGGGCGATGCGACTGAATATCGGCGAAGGGGGCGCGACTTTGCGCCGGGTGCAAACTTTAGCGGCCGCCCGACTGTACCGCCCCAAAAGTGGCTATACTGAATTTCTAGGCCCTACTATCTGTTTTTATATTTTTTGCTAATTTACTTTCATAATCTATCTTCCCTTTCTTAATCAATCTTTTTGTTATTTTTTGCTGTCTTTTAAAGTTTCCCCAATCCTCTATCCTCCCACTAGATTTGGCTACCTTATATGCCCTTGTTTTCAGTCGAATACTATCCTTAATTTCTTTACTTAGTCACGGATGGCTGTCTTTTCTTTTACACCCTTTTCTTCTCAGTGGAATATATATTTTTTGGAAGTTGTAAAATAACTCCTTAAATGTACACCACTGATCATGTATCGTCTTACCCTTTAATCTATTTTCCCAATCCACTCTACTCAATTCTGCTCTCATCAAATCAAATCAAATCAACTTTTATTGTCATTGTTAGTGCACAACTGCAGTCCAACGAAATGTAGGCTTGCGGCTCCCGAGAGTGTACAATTTGGATTAGGACACTTAAACATTTCAACATACATTTGTACATATATATTAGCATAAATATGACCATAATAAAGTGCATCGGCAGATGTGCAGGCTTTAGTGTTTATTTGCGGAGCTCAGTAGGATGACAGCCCTGGGAAAGAAGCTGTTCCTAAATCTGGTCGTACGGGTGCGAATGCATCTGTAGCGTCTTCCAGATGGCAGGAGGGTGAACAGACTGTGGCTGGGGTGGGTAGGGTCTTTGATGATGGACCGTGCCCTCCGTAGGCAGCGTTTCTGATATATATGTTCTATGGTCGGTAGCCGGGTGCCGGTAATGCGTTGGGCAGTTTTGACTACCCGCTGCAGGGCTTTCCGGTCATGGGAGCTACAGCTGCCGTACCATACCGTGATACAATTTGTCAGGATGCTCTCTATAGTGCAGCGGTAGAAGTTACAGAGACCTTCTAATTGAATATGGAATTCAACCATGTTATGGTCACTCATTCCAAGGGGATCCTTTACTAGGACATTTTTAATTAATCCTGTCTCGTTACACATGACCAGATCTAAGGTTGCCTGCCCTCTGGTCGGTTCAGTTACATACTGCTCAAGAAACCCATCCCTAATACACTCAATGAACTCATCCTCAAGGCAGCCCTGCCCAATTTGATTTGTCCAATTAATATGATAGTTAAAATCCCCCATAATTATAGATGTTCCCTTATTACAAGCCTCAACTATTTCCTGATTGATACTCCATCCAACAGAGTTCACAGAATCACAGAATCACAGAAATCCCACAGTGCAGATAGAGGCCATTTCGGCCCATCGAGCCTGCACCGACACATATCCTACCCGATCCCCGTAACCCCTACACCAACACATGTCCCACCCTATCCCTGTAACCCCACGTATTTAATCCCCCTAACACTAAGGGTCAATTTATCATAGCCAATCAACCTAACCCACACATCTTTGGACTGTGGGAGGAAACCGGAGCACCCGGAGAAAACCCACGCAAACACGGGGAGAATGTGCAAATTCCACACAGACAGTCGCCCGAGGCCGGATTCGAACCCGGGTCGCTGGCGCTGTGAGGCAACAGTGCTAACCACTATGCCACCGTGCTGCCACAGTTGCCACAGTTCGGAGGCCTATAGACTACGCCCACTAGTGTTTTTTTCCCCTTATTATTCCTTACCTCCACCCAAACTGTTTCATTGTCCTGATCTTTTGACCCAATATCATTTCTCTGTATTACAGGGATTCCTTCCTTTATTAACATAGCCACCCCACCTCCCCTTCCTTCCTGCCTGTCCTTCCTGATCGTTAAATAACCTGGTATGTTTAATTCCCAGGCATTGTCACCCTGCAGCCATGTTTCTGTAATGGCCAAAAGATCATACCCATATGTAGTTATTTGTGCCATTAACTCATCTATTTTGTTACGAATGCAACGTGCATTCAGATAGAGAACTTTCAAAGATGTTTTTTGACACTTAGTTCCTGCTTGTGCCCTTTTTATTACATTACCTTTTACTCCATACCTTCTGCCCCTTCCTCACATGCTCTGGTTTTTAATTTCCCCACTGCTACCTAAGACTATGACCTTCTCTGTTGTCATTTGTATTATTTGCTCTCTAGGAACCTCCCCCCCCACTAGTTAGTTCAAAGCCCTCTCTACAGCCCTAGTTATATGATCCGCCAGGACTCTAGTCCCAGCACTGGCCAAGTGAAGCCCGTCCCAATGGAACAGCTCCCACCTGCCCCAGTACTGGTGCCAGTGTCCCAGGAAGCAAAACCCATTTATCCCACCCCAGTCTTTGAGCCACGCATTTAACTCTCTAATTTTATTTGTCCTAGCCAAATTCGCTCGTGGTTCTGCTTTTTAATTTGGCCCCGAGCTGCTCAAACTCCCTCAGCAGAACCTCCTTCCTTGTCCTATCTATGTCGTTGGTACCAACATGGAGGGATAGGTTGAATGGAAGGGTTAGTGTACTGGAGGGATAGGGTTGAATGGAAGGGTAAGTGTACTGGAGGGATAGGGTTGAATGGAAGAGTTAGTGTACTGGAGGGATAGGGTTGAATGGAAGGGTTAGTGTACTGGAGGGATAGGGTTGAATGGAAGGGTTAGTGTACTGGAGGGATAGGGTTGAATGGAAGAGTTAGTGTACTGGGGGGATAGGGTTGAATGGAAGGGTTAGTGTACTGGAGGGATAGGGTTGAATGGAAGGGTTAGTGTACTGGAGGGATAGGGTTGAATGCTATATATAGGCCTCACCCTATATGAATCCAAGGTTAAATTCCTCCTCTATGCCGACGACCTGGTTCTGCTGTCACCAACTAAGGAGGGTCTACAGCAGAACCTGGACCTGCTGGAGTCGTACTGCCAGACTTGGGCCCTGACAATAAATCCCCAAAAAACCAAAGTCCTTGTGTTCCAGCAAAGATCCAAACAACATGGACCCACAATAAATTTCACAGTAGGAACAACCAAAATTGAACAAACCACTCACTACACATACTTGGGCTTAAAAATCAGTTCTACGGGAAACTTCAAACTGGCTGTGAATGAACTGAAAGAGAAAGCAAGAAGGGCTTTCTATGCCATCAAAAAATCAATCCAAATAGAAATCCCAATTAGCATTTGGCTCAAAATTTTCAAATCAGTAATTGAACCAATTGCACTCTATGGCAGTGAGGTCTGGGGACCACTAACACAACAAGATTTTGCAAAATGGGACAAACACCCAATTGAGATCCTACATGCGGAATTCTGTAAAAGTATCCTCCGGACTCAAAGGAAAACAGTAAACAACGCATGCAGGGCGGAACTAGGCCAATACCCATTAATAATCACTATCCAAAAAAGAGCCACCAAATTTTGGAATCACCTACAAATGAGCAACCCCCAATGCTATCACTACGACGCCCTGAAATGCCAAGAGCTGACCATAAAGAAGAATACCCTCAGTCAACTAGTCCTGGGACTCAATAAAGTAACTAATAACAATACTAACAATAACCAGCCCCAGGACAGTGACAGGGTAACACAAAGAATTCGACCCAACACAATCGTCGCTAAGCAAAAGGAAAAATATCTGTCATATTGGGCAGAAACAACAAAAACCCAAAGCAAACTCAATTGCTACTTGGCCCTAAACAGACAATACAACATAGCTGATTACCTGACCATGGTAAAGGATAACAAACTGAGAAGAACCTTGACAAGGTACAGACTTAGCGAACATAGCCTAGCGATCGAAAAAGGCAGACACAGGCAGACCAGGCTGCCAAGAGAAGACAGGATATGCTCTCACTGCAGTCAGGGAGTAGTTGAGACAGAGATGCACTTCCTCACAGCCTGTGGAAAATATCAGGGCATCAGAGAGAATTTCTATCAAAAATTCTCACAAATATGCCCTGAATTCAGAAATCTGACTGACAACCAAAAACTCCCATTCCTACTGGGGGAGGAGAGAAGCTGTGTAACACTGGCGGCACACTATGTTACAGCTTGCCATGAACAGAGGGACAACCAGTAAACTAAGACAAGAGTATATATAAACAAGGCGAAAATATATTTATAAACTCAGGGATATACCTGTTTATACACTGTATGAATGGAACCGCGTTTATGTGTTCAACCATAAATGTATTTTGATGCTTTGGCAACATAAGATGTACCTTATCATGCCAATAAAGCGATTTGTATTGTATTGTATTGTATTGAATGGAAGAGTTAGTGTACTGGAGGGATAGGGTTGAATGGAAGGGTTAGTGTACTGGAGGGACAGGGTTGAATGGAAGAGTTAGTGTACTGGAGGGATAGGGTTGAATGGAAGGGTTAGTGTACTGGAGGGGCAGGGTTGAATGGAAGGGTAAGTGTACTGGAGAGATAGGGTTGAATGGAAGAGTTAGTGTACTGGAGGGATAGGGTTGAATGGAAGGATTAGTGTACTGGAGGGATAGGATTGAGTGGAAGGGTTAGTGTACTGGAGGGATAGGGTTGAATGGAAGGGTTAGTGTACTGGAGGGATAGGGTTGAATGGAAGGGTTAGTGTACTGGAGGGATAGGGTTGAATGGAAGAGTTAGTGTACTGGAGGGATAGAGTTGAATGGAAGGGTTAGTGTACTGGAGGGATAGGGTTGAATGGAAGGGTTACTGTACTGGAGGGATAGGGTTGAATGGAAGGGTTAGTGTACTGGAGGGATAGGGTTGAATGGAAGGGTTAGTGTACTGGAGGGATAGGGTTGAATACATAGATACATAGAAGATAGGAGCAGGAGTAGGCCATTCGGCCCTTCGTGCCTGCTCCGCCATTCAATGAGATCATGGCTGATCCTTTAATTCAGTATCCCGTCCCCGCCTTCTCTCCGTAACCCTTAACCCCTTTTGCCCGTAGAAATATATCTAATTCCCTCTTAAATATATTTAATGAGCTGGCGTACACTGCCCTCTGTGGCAATGAGTTCCACAGGTTCACCACTCTCTGAGTGAAGAAATTCCCCCTCATCTCTGTCCTAAATGGTTTAGCCCTTATCCTTAAATTATGTCCTCTAGTTCTGTTCTCACCCGCCAAGGGAAACATTCCTTCTGCATCCAGTCTGTCTAGACCTGTCAGAATTTTATACACTTCTATGAGGTCCCCTCTCAATCTTCTAAACTCCAGTGTGTACATCCCTAAACTACATAGTCTCTCCTCATAGGTCATTCCCGCCATTCCTGGTATCAGCCTGGTGAATCGCCGCTGCACCCCCTCCATGGCAAGAACATCCTTCCTCAGATGAGGCGACCAAAACTGTACACAGTACTCGAGGTGTGGTCTCACCAGTGCCCTGTACAGCTGCAGCAAGGTATCCCTGTTCCTGTATTCTAACCCTTTTGCTATGAAGGCCAGCATACCGTTTGCCTTCTTGACCGCCTGTTGCACCTGCATGCTCGCCTTCAGTGACTGGTGTACAAGAACACCCAGGTCTCTCTGTACTTCCCCCTCTCCCAATCTATTGCCATTTAAATAATAATTTGCCCTCCCGTTCCTGCACCCAAGGTGGATAACTTCGCACTTGTCCACATTATAGTGCATCTGCCATTTATCCGCCCAATCGCCCAGTCTGTCCAAATCGCTCTGGAGCTTCCTGGTCTCTTCCTCTGAGCCCACCCCCCCTCCTAGTTTAGTGTCGTCTGCAAATTTGGAAATGCTGCATCCGACTCCCTGATCCAGGTCATTAATGTAAATTGTGAACAGCTGGGGGCCCAGGACAGATCCCTGTGGTACCCCACTTGTTACTGCCTGCCATTCAGAAAATGAGCCGTTTATTCCAACTCTCTGTTTTCTATCTGACAGCCAGTTCCCTATCCACGCCAATACTTTCCCCTTTATCCCATGAGCCTCAATTTTCCATGCTAATCTTTTATGTGGGACCTTATCGAAGGCCTTTTGGAAGTCCAGGTACACCACATCTACTGGCTCTCCCCCATCTATTCTACCAGTTACTCCCTCAAAAAATTCCAATAGATTAGTCAAGCACGATTTACCCTTTGTAAATCCATGTTGACTCTGTCCTATCCTGTCCCCATTTGCTAAGTGCTCCGCTATTTCATCCTTAATGATGGACTCCAGCATTTTGCCCACAACTGATGTAAGGCTTACAGGTCTGTAATTACCTGCTTTTTCCCTACCCCCCTTTTTGAATAGTGGGGTAACGTTAGCTACCCTCCAATCCATGGGCACTGTTCCCGAGTCTAATGAATTCTGAAAAATCATCCTTAGTGCATCCGCTATCTCTAGGGCCACCTCCTTCAGTACCCTAGGATGCATGTTATCAGGCCCTGGGGATTTGTCCACCTTCAATCCCTTTAGCTTCCTTAACACCATATCCTTAGAGATATTGATTTGCGTCAGTTCCTCCTTTGCCAATGTCCCTATTTTTCCCGATATCCCAGGGAGGTTTTTTGTGTCTTCCTTCGTAAAGACTGACCCAAAGTATGCATTTAGTTGATCTGCCATTTCCTTATTTCCCATTATATATTCCCCCGTATCTGACTGCAATGGACCAACTTTGGTTTTCACCAGTCTTTTCCTTTTGATATACTTATAAAAGCTTTTGGAGTTAGTTTTTATATTTTCCGCCAGCTTGTTTTCGTAAGCTATTTTGCCCCTCTTGATTATGCCCTTTGCCCTCCTTTGCTCTATCTTAAACTGTTCCCAATCTTCCGCTCTGGCGCTTTTTTTGGCTATTTTATACGCCCTATCTTTGGATTTTATGCTGTCTCTAATTTCCCCTGTTATCCACGGTTGAGTCACCTTTTTAGATTTCCTTTTATGCCAGATTGGTATAAACAATTTTTGCAATGGAAGGGTTAGTGTACTGGAGGGATAGGGTTGAATGGAAGAGTTAGTGTACTGGAGGGATAGGGTTGAATGGAAGGGTTAGAGTACTGGAGGGACAGGGTTGAATGGAAGAGTTAGTGTACTGGAGGGATAGGGTTGAATGGAAGGGTTAGTGTACTGGAGGGGCAGGGTTGAATGGAAGGGTAAGTGTACTGGAGAGATAGGATTGAATGGAAGAGTTAGTGTACTGGAGGGATAGGGTTGAATGGAAGGGTTAGTGTACTGGAGGGATAGGATTGAGTGGAAGGGTTAGTGTACTGAAGGGATAGGGTTGAATGGAAGGGTTAGTGTACTGGAGGGATAGGGTTGAATGGAAGGGTTAGTGTACTGGAGGGATAGGGTTGAATGGAAGAGTTAGTGTACTGGAGGGATAGAGTTGAATGGAAGGGTTAGTGTACTGGAGGGATAGGGTTGAATGGAAGGGTTAGTGTACTGGAGGGATAGGGTTGAATGGAAGGGTTAGTGTACTGGAGGGATAGGGTTGAATGGAAGGGTTAGTGTACTGGAGAGATAGGGTTGAATGGAAGGGTTAGTGTACCGGAGGGATAGGGTTGAATGGAAGGGTTAGTTTACTGGAGGGATAGGGTTGAATGGAAGGGTTAGTGTACTGGAGGGATAGGGTTGAATGGAAGAGTTAGTGTACTGGAGGGATAGAGTTGAATGGAAGGGTTAGTGTACTGGAGGGATAGGGTTGAATGGAAGGGTTACTGTACTGGAGGGATAGGGTTGAATGGAAGGGTTAGTGTACTGGAGGGATAGGGTTGAATGGAAGGGTTAGTGTACTGGAGGGATAGGGTTGAATACATAGATACATAGAAGATAGGAGCAGGAGTAGGCCATTCGGCCCTTCGTGCCTGCTCCGCCATTCAATGAGATCATGGCTGATCCTTTAATTCAGTATCCCGTCCCCGCCTTCTCTCCGTAACCCTTAACCCCTTTTGCCCGTAGAAATATATCTAATTCCCTCTTAAATATATTTAATGAGCTGGCGTACACTGCCCTCTGTGGCAATGAGTTCCACAGGTTCACCACTCTCTGAGTGAAGAAATTCCCCCTCATCTCTGTCCTAAATGGTTTAGCCCTTATCCTTAAATTATGTCCTCTAGTTCTGTTCTCACCCGCCAAGGGAAACATTCCTTCTGCATCCAGTCTGTCTAGACCTGTCAGAATTTTATACACTTCTATGAGGTCCCCTCTCAATCTTCTAAACTCCAGTGTGTACATCCCTAAACTACATAGTCTCTCCTCATAGGTCATTCCCGCCATTCCTGGTATCAGCCTGGTGAATCGCCGCTGCACCCCCTCCATGGCAAGAACATCCTTCCTCAGATGAGGCGACCAAAACTGTACACAGTACTCGAGGTGTGGTCTCACCAGTGCCCTGTACAGCTGCAGCAAGGTATCCCTGTTCCTGTATTCTAACCCTTTTGCTATGAAGGCCAGCATACCGTTTGCCTTCTTGACCGCCTGTTGCACCTGCATGCTCGCCTTCAGTGACTGGTGTACAAGAACACCCAGGTCTCTCTGTACTTCCCCCTCTCCCAATCTATTGCCATTTAAATAATAATTTGCCCTCCCGTTCCTGCACCCAAGGTGGATAACTTCGCACTTGTCCACATTATAGTGCATCTGCCATTTATCCGCCCAATCGCCCAGTCTGTCCAAATCGCTCTGGAGCTTCCTGGTCTCTTCCTCTGAGCCCACCCCCCCTCCTAGTTTAGTGTCGTCTGCAAATTTGGAAATGCTGCATCCGACTCCCTGATCCAGGTCATTAATGTAAATTGTGAACAGCTGGGGGCCCAGGACAGATCCCTGTGGTACCCCACTTGTTACTGCCTGCCATTCAGAAAATGAGCCGTTTATTCCAACTCTCTGTTTTCTATCTGACAGCCAGTTCCCTATCCACGCCAATACTTTCCCCTTTATCCCATGAGCCTCAATTTTCCATGCTAATCTTTTATGTGGGACCTTATCGAAGGCCTTTTGGAAGTCCAGGTACACCACATCTACTGGCTCTCCCCCATCTATTCTACCAGTTACTCCCTCAAAAAATTCCAATAGATTAGTCAAGCACGATTTACCCTTTGTAAATCCATGTTGACTCTGTCCTATCCTGTCCCCATTTGCTAAGTGCTCCGCTATTTCATCCTTAATGATGGACTCCAGCATTTTGCCCACAACTGATGTAAGGCTTACAGGTCTGTAATTACCTGCTTTTTCCCTACCCCCCTTTTTGAATAGTGGGGTAACGTTAGCTACCCTCCAATCCATGGGCACTGTTCCCGAGTCTAATGAATTCTGAAAAATCATCCTTAGTGCATCCGCTATCTCTAGGGCCACCTCCTTCAGTACCCTAGGATGCATGTTATCAGGCCCTGGGGATATGTCCACCTTCAATCCCTTTAGCTTCCTTAACACCATATCCTTAGAGATATTGATTTGCGTCAGTTCCTCCTTTGCCAATGTCCCTATTTTTCCCGATATCCCAGGGAGGTTTTTTGTGTCTTCCTTCGTAAAGACTGACCCAAAGTATGCATTTAGTTGATCTGCCATTTCCTTATTTCCCATTATATATTCCCCCGTATCTGACTGCAATGGACCAACTTTGGTTTTCACCAGTCTTTTCCTTTTGATATACTTATAAAAGCTTTTGGAGTTAGTTTTTATATTTTCCGCCAGCTTGTTTTCGTAAGCTATTTTGCCCCTCTTGATTATGCCCTTTGCCCTCCTTTGCTCTATCTTAAACTGTTCCCAATCTTCCGCTCTGGCGCTTTTTTTGGCTATTTTATACGCCCTATCTTTGGATTTTATGCTGTCTCTAATTTCCCCTGTTATCCACGGTTGAGTCACCTTTTTAGATTTCCTTTTATGCCAGATTGGTATAAACAATTTTTGCAATGGAAGGGTTAGTGTACTGGAGGGATAGGGTTGAATGGAAGAGTTAGTGTACTGGAGGGATAGGGTTGAATGGAAGGGTTAGAGTACTGGAGGGACAGGGTTGAATGGAAGAGTTAGTGTACTGGAGGGATAGGGTTGAATGGAAGGGTTAGTGTACTGGAGGGGCAGGGTTGAATGGAAGGGTAAGTGTACTGGAGAGATAGGGTTGAATGGAAGAGTTAGTGTACTGGAGGGATAGGGTTGAATGGAAGGGTTAGTGTACTGGAGGGATAGGGTTGAGTGGAAGGGTTAGTGTACTGAAGGGATAGGGTTGAATGGAAGGGTTAGTGTACTGGAGGGATAGGGTTGAATGGAAGGGTTAGTGTACTGGAGGGATAGGGTTGAATGGAAGAGTTAGTGTACTGGAGGGATAGAGTTGAATGGAAGGGTTAGTGTACTGGAGGGATAGGGTTGAATGGAAGGGTTAGTGTACTGGAGGGATAGGGTTGAATGGAAGGGTTAGTGTACTGGAGGGATAGGGTTGAATGGAAGGGTTAGTGTACTGGAGAGATAGGGTTGAATGGAAGGGTTAGTGTACCGGAGGGATAGGGTTGAATGGAAGGGTTAGTTTACTGGAGGGATAGGGTTGAATGGAAGGGTTAGTGTACTGGAGGGATAGGGTTGAATGGAAGAGTTAGTGTACTGGAGGGATAGGGTTGAATGGAAGGGTTAGTGTACTGGAGGGATAGGGTTGAATGGAAGGGTGAGTGTACTGGAGAGATAGGGTTGAATGGAAGAGTTAGTGTACTGGAGGGATAGGGTTGAATGGAAGGGTTAGTGTACTGGAGGGATAGAGTTGAATGGAAGGGTTAGTGTACTGGAGGGATAGGGTTGAATGGAAGGGTTAGTGTACCGGAGGGATAGAGTTGAATGGAAGGGTTAGTGTACTGGAGGGATAGGGTTGGATGGAAGAGTTAGTGTACTGGAGGGATAGGGTTGAATGGAAGAGTTAGTGTACTGGAGGGATAGGGTTGAATGGAAGGGTTAGTGTACTGGAGGGATAGGGTTGAATGGAAGGGTTAGTGTACTGGAGGGATAGGGTTGAATGGAAGGGTTAGTGTATTGGAGGGATCGGGTTGAATGGAAGGGTTAGTGTACTGGAGGGATAGGGTTGAATGGAAGGGGTAGTGTACTGGAGGGATAGGGTTGAATGGAAGGGTTAGTGTACTGGAGGGATAGAGTCGAATGGAAGGGTTAGTGTACTGGAGGGATAGGGTTGAATGGAAGGGTTTGTGTACTGGAGGGATAGGGCTGAATGGAAGGGTTAGTGTACTGGAGGGATAGGGCTGAATGGAAGGGTTAGTGTACTGGAGGGATAGGGTTGAATGGAAGGGTTAGTGTACTGGAGGGATAGGGTTGAATGGAAGAGTTAGTGTACTGGAGGGATAGGGTTGAATGGAAGGGTTAGTGTACTGGAGGGATAGGGTTGAATGGAAGAGTTAGTGTACTGGAGGGATAGAGTTGAATGGAAGGGTTAGTGTACTGGAGGGATAGGGTTGAATGGAAGAGTTAGTGTGCTGGAGGGATAGGGTTGAATGGAAGGGTTAGTGTACTGGAGGGATAGGGTTGAATGGAAGAGTTAGTGTACTGGAGGGATAGAGTTGAATGGAAGGGTTAGTGTACTGGCGGGATAGGGTTGTATGGAAGGGTTAGTGTACTGGAGGGATAGAGTTGAATGGAAGGGTTAGTGTACTGGAGGGATAGGGTTGAATGGAAGGGTAAGTGTACTGGAGGGATAGAGTTGAATGGAAGGGTTAGTGTACTGGAGGGATAGTGTTGAATGGAAGGGTTAGTGTACTGGAGGGATAGGGTTGAATGGAAGAGTTAGTCTACTGGAGGGAAAGGGTTGAATGGAAGAGTTAGTGTACTGGAGGGATAGGGTTGAATGGAAGGGTAAGTGTACTGGAGGGATAGGGCTGAATGGAAGGGTTAGTGTACAGGAGGGATAGGGTTGAATGGAAGAGTTAGTGTACTGGAGGGATAGAGTTGAATGGAAGGGTTAGTGTACTGGAGGGATAGGGTTGAATGGAAGGGTTAGTGTACTGGAGGGATAGGGTTGAATGGAAGGGTTAGTGTACTGGAGGGATAGGGTTGAATGGAAGGGTTGGTGTACTGGAGGGATAGGGTTGAAAGGAAGAGTTAGTGTACTGGAGAGATAGGGTTGAATGGAAGAGTTAGTGTACTGGAGGGATAGGGTTGAATGGAAGGGTTAGTGTACTGGAGGGATAGGGTTGAATGGAAGAGTTAGTGTACTGGAGGGATAGGGTTGAATGGAAGGGTTAGTGTACTGGAGGGATAGGGTTGAATGGAAGGGTTAGTGTACTGGAGGGATAGGGTTGAATGGAAGGGTTAGTGTACTGGAGGGATAGGGTTGAATGGAAGGGTTAGTGTACTGGAGGGATAGGGTTGAATGGAAGAGTTAGTGTACTGGAGGGATAGGGTTGAATGGAAGGGTTAGTGTACTGGAGGGATAGGGTTGAATGGAAGAGTTAGTGTACTGGAGAGATAGGGTTGAATGGAAGTATTAGTGTACTGGAGGGATAGGGTTGAATGGAAGAGTTAGTGTACTGGAGAGATAGGGTTGAATGGAAGGGTTAGTGTACTGGAGGGATAGGGTTGAATGGAAGGGTTAGTGTACTGGAGGGATAGTGTTGAATGGAAGAGTTAGTGTACTGGAGGGATAGGGTTGAATGGAAGGGTGAGTGTACTGGAGGGATAGGGTTGAATGGAAGGGTTAGTGTACTGGAGGGATAGGGATGAATGGAAGGGTTAGTGTACTGGAGGGATAGGGTTGAATGGAAGGGTTAGTGTACTGGAGAGATAGGGTTGAATGGAAGGGTTAGTGTACTGGAGGGATAGGTTTGAATGGAAGGGTTAGTGTATTGGAGGGATAGGGTTGAATGGAAGGGTTAGTGTACTGGAGGGATAGGGTTGAATGGAAGAGTTAGTGTACTGGAGGGATAGAGTTGAATGGAAGGGTTAGTGTACTGGAGGGATAGGGTTGAATGGAAGGGTTACTGTACTGGAGGGATATGGTTGAATGGAAGGGTTAGTGTACTGGAGGGATAGGGTTGAATGGAAGGGTTAGTGTACTGGAGGGATAGGGTTGAATGGAAGGGTTAGTGTACTGGAGGGATAGGGTTGAATGGAAGAGTTAGTGTACTGGAGGGATAGGGTTGAATGGAAGGGCTGGTGTACTGGAGGGACAGGGTTGAATGGAAGAGTTAGTGTACTGGAGGGATAGGGTTGAATGGAAGGGTTAGTGTACTGGAGGGGCAGGGTTGAATGGAAGGGTAAGTGTACTGGAGAGATAGGGTTGAATGGAAGAGTTAGTGTACTGGAGGGATAGGGTTGAATGGAAGGGTTAGTGTACTGGAGGGATAGGGTTGAGTGGAAGGGTTAGTGTACTGGAGGGATAGGGTTGAATGGAAGGGTTAGTGTACTGGAGGGATAGGGTTGAATGGAAGGGTGAGTGTACTGGAGGGGCAGGGTTGAATGGAAGGGTTAGTGTACTGGAGGGATAGGGTTGAATGGAAGGGTTAGTTTACTGGAGGGATCGGGTTGAATGGAAGGGTTAGTGTACTGGAGGGATAGGGTTGAATGGAAGAGTTATTGTACTGGAGGGATAGGGTTGAATGGAAGGGTTAGTGTACTGGAGGGATAGGGTTGAATGGAAGGGTTAGTGTACTGGAGAGATAGGGTTGAATGGAAGAGTTAGTGTACTGGAGGGATAGGGTTGAATGGAAGGGTTAGTGTACTGGAGGGATAGAGTTGAATGGAAGGGTTAGTGTACTGGAGGGAAAGGGTTGAATGGAAGGGTTAGTGTACCGGAGGGATAGAGTTGAATGGAAGGGTTAGTGTACTGGAGGGATAGGGTTGGATGGAAGAGTTAGTGTACTGGAGGGATAGGGTTGAATGGAAGGGTTAGTATACTGGAGCGATAGGGTTGAATGGAAGAGTTAGTGTACTGGAGGGATACGGTTGAATGGAAGGGTTAGTGTACTGGAGGGATAGGGTTGAATGGAAGGGTTAGTGTACTGGAGGGATAGGGTTGAATGGAAGGGTTAGTGTACTGGAGGGATCGGGTTGAATGGAAGGGTTAGTGTACTGGAGGGATAGGGTTGAATGGAAGGGTTAGTGTACTGGAGGGATAGGGTTGAATGGAAGGGTTAGTGTACTGGAGGGATAGAGTTGAATGGAAGGGTTAGTGTACTGGAGGGATAGGGTTGAATGGAAGGGTTTGTGTACTGGAGGGATAGGGCTGAATGGAAGGGTTAGTGTACTGGAGGGATAGGGCTGAATGGAAGGGTTAGTGTACTGGAGGGATAGGGTTGAATGGAAGGGTTAGTGTACTGGAGGGATAGGGTTGAATGGAAGAGTTAGTGTACTGGAGGGATAGGGTTGAATGGAAGGGTTAGTGTACTGGAGGGATAGGGTTGAATGGAAGAGTTAGTGTACTGGAGGGATAGAGTTGAATGGAAGGGTTAGTGTACTGGAGGGATAGGGTTGAATGGAAGAGTTAGTGTGCTGGAGGGATAGGGTTGGATGGAAGGGTTAGTGTACTGGAGGGATAGGGTTGAATGGAAGAGTTAGTGTACTGGAGGGATAGAGTTGAATGGAAGGGTTAGTGTACTGGAGGGATAGGGTTGAATGGAAGGGTTAGTGTACTGGAGGGATAGAGTTGAATGGAAGGGTTAGTGTACTGGAGGGATAGGGTTGAATGGAAGGGTAAGTGTACTGGAGGGATAGAGTTGAATGGAAGGGTTAGTGTACTGGAGGGATAGAGTTGAATGGAAGGGTTAGTGTACTGGAGGGATAGGGTTGAATGGAAGAGTTAGTCTACTGGAGGGAAAGGGTTGAATGGAAGAGTTAGTGTACTGGAGGGATAGGGTTGAATGGAAGGGTAAGTGTACTGGAGGGATAGGGCTGAATGGAAGGGTTAGTGTACTGGAGGGATAGGGTTGAATGGAAGAGTTAGTGTACTGGAGGGATAGAGTTGAATGGAAGGGTTAGTGTACTGGAGGGATAGGGTTGAATGGAAGGGTTAGTGTACTGGAGGGATAGGGTTGAATGGAAGGGTTGGTGTACAGGAGGGATAGGGTTGAATGGAAGGGTTAGTGTACTGGAGGGATAGGGTTGAAAGGAAGAGTTAGTGTACTGGAGAGATAGGGTTGAATGGAAGAGTTAGTGTACTGGAGGGATAGGGTTGAATGGAAGGGTTAGTGTACTGGAGGGATAGGGTTGAATGGAAGAGTTAGTGTACTGGAGGGATAGGGTTGAATGGAAGGGTTAGTGTACTGGAGGGACAGGGTTGAATGGAAGGGTTAGTGTACTGGAGGGATAGGGTTGAATGGAAGGGTTAGTGTACTGGAGGGATAGGGTTGAATGGAAGGGTTAGTGTACTGGAGGGATAGGGTTGAATGGAAGAGTTAGTGTACTGGAGGGATAGGGTTGAATGGAAGGGTTAGTGTACTGGAGGGATACGGTTGAATGGAAGAGCTAGTGTACTGGAGAGATAGGGTTGAATGGAAGTATTAGTGTACTGGAGGTATAGGGTTGAATGGAAGAGTTAGTGTACTGGAGAGATAGGGTTGAATGGAAGGGTTAGTGTACTGGAGGGATAGGGTTGAATGGAAGGGTTAGTGTACTGGAGGGATAGGGTTGAATGGAAGAGTTAGTGTACTGGAGGGATAGGGTTGAATGGAAGGGTGAGTGTACTGGAGGGATAGGGTTGAATGGAAGGGTTAGTGTACTGGAGGGATAGGGATGAATGGAAGGGTTAGTGCACTGGAGGGATAGGGTTGAATGGAAGGGTTAGTGTACTGGAGAGATAGGGTTGAATGGAAGGGTTAGTGTACTGGAGGGATGGGTTTGAATGGAAGGGTTAGTGTACTGGAGGGATAGGGTAGAATGGAAGAGTTAGTGTACTGGAGGGATAGGGTTGAATGGAAGGGTTAGTGTACTGGAGGGATAGGGTTGAATGGATGAGTTAGTGTACTGGAGGGATAGGGTTGAATGGAAGGGTTAGTGTACTGGAGGGATAGCGTTCAATGGAAGAGTTAGTGTACTGGAGGGATAGGGTTGAATGGAAGGGTAAGTGTACCGGAGGGATAGGGTTGAATGGAAGAGTTAGTGTACTGGAGGGATAGGGTTGAATGGAAGGGTTAGTGTACTGGAGGGATAGGGTTGAATGGAAGAGTTAGTGTACTGGAGGGATAGGGTTGAATGGAAGAGTTAGTGTACTGGAGGGATAGGGTTGAATGGAAGGGTTAGTGTACTGGAGGGATAGGGTTGAATGGAAGAGTTAGTGTACTGGAGGGATAGGGTTGAATGGAAGAGTTAGTGTACTGGAGGGATAGGGTTGAATGGAAGGGTTAGTGTGCTGGAGGGATGGGGTTGAATGGAAGGGTTAGTGTACTGGAGGGATAGGGGTGAATGGAAGAGTTAGTGTACTGGAGGGATGGGGTTGAATGGAAGGGTTAGTGTACCGGAGGGTTGGGTTGAATGGGAGGGTTAGTGTACTGGAGGGACAGGGTTGAATGGAAGAGTTAGTGTACTGGAGGGATAGGGTTGAATGGAAGAGTTAGTGTCCTGGAGGGATAGGGTGAATGGAAGGGTTAGTGTACTGGAGGGATAGGGTTGAATGGAAGGGTTAGTGTACTGGAGGGATAGGGTTGAATGGAAGGGTTAGTGTACTGGAGGGATAGGGTTGAATGGAAGAGTTAGTGTACTGGAGGGATAGGGTTGAATGGAAGGGCAAGTGTACTGGAGGGATAGAGTTAAATGGAAGGGTTAGTGTCCTGGAGGGACAGGGTTGAATGGAAGGGTTAGTGTACTGGAGGGATAGGGTTGGATGGAAGAGTTAGTGTACTGGAGGGATAGGGTTGAATGGAAGGGTTAGTGTACTGGAGGGATAGGGTTGAATGGAAGGGTTAGTGTACTGGAGGGATAGGGTTGAATGGAAGGGTTAGTGTACTGGAGGGATAGGGTTGAATGGAAGGGTTAGTGCACTGGAGGGATAGAGTTGAATGGAAGGGTTAGTGTACTGGAGGGATAGGGTTGAATGGATGAGTTAGTGTACTGGAGGGATAGGGTTGAATGGAAGGGTTAGTGTGCTGGAGGGATAGGGTTGAATGGATGAGTTAGTGTACTGGAGGGATAGGTTTGAATGGAAGGGTTAGTGTACTGGAGGGATAGGGTTGAATGGAAGAGTTAGTGTACTGGAGGGATAGGGTTGAATGGAAGGGTTAGTGTGCTGGAGGGATAGGGTTGAATGGATGAGTTAGTGTACTGGAGGGATAGGGTTGAATGGAAGGGTTAGTGTACTGGAGGGATAGGGTTGAATGGAAGAGTTAGTGTACTGGAGGGATAGGGTTGAATGTAAGGGTTAGTGTACTGGAGGGATAGGGTTGAATGGAAGAGTTAGTGTACTGGAGGGATAGGGTTGAATGGAAGAGTTAGTGTACTGGAGGGATAGGGTTGAATGGAAGGGTTAGTGTGCTGGAGGGATGGGGTTGAATGGAAGGGTTAGTGCACTGGAGGGATAGGGGTGAATGGAAGAGTTAGTGTACTGGAGGGATAGGGGTGAATGCAAGAGTTAGTGTACTGAAGGGATAGGGGTGAATGGAAGAGTTAGTGTACTGGAGGGATAGGGTGAATGGAAGGGTTAGTGTACTGGAGGGATAGGGTGAATGGAAGGGTTAGTGTACTGGAGAGATAGGGTGAATGGAAGAGTTAGTGTACTGGAGGGATAGGGTTGAATGGAAGAGTTAGTGTACTGGAGGGATAGGGTTGAATGGAAGGGTTAGTGTACTGGAGGGATAGGGTTGAATGGAAGAGTTAGTGTACTGGAGGGATAGGGTTGAATGGAAGGGTTAGTGCGCTGGAGGGATGGGGTTGAATGGAAGGGTTAGTGTACTGGAGGGATAGGGGTGAATGGAAGAGTTAGTGTACTGGAGGGATAGGGGTGAATGGAAGAGTTAGTGTACTGGAGGGATAGGGTTGAATGGAAGAGTTAGTGTACTGGAGGGATGGGGTGAATGGAAGAGTTAGTTTACTGGACGGATAGGGTGAATGGAAGGGTTAGTGTACTGGAGGGATAGGGTGAATGGAAGGGTTAGTGTACTGGAGGGATAGGGGTGAATGGAAGAGTTAGTGTACTGGAGGGATAGGGTGAATGGAAGGGTTAGTGTACTGGAGGGATAGGGTTGAATGGAAGAGTTAGTGTACTGGAGGGATAGGGTTGAATGGAAGGTTTAGTGTACTGGAGGGATAGGGGTGAATGGAAGGGTGAGTGTACTGGAGGGATAGGGTTGAATGGAAGGGTTAGTGTACTGGAGGGATAGGGTTGAATGGAAGGGTTAGTGTACTGGAGGGATAGGGTTGAATGGAAGGGTTAGTGCACTGGAGGGATAGGGTTGAATGGAAGGGTTAGTTTACTGGAGGGATGGGGTTGAATGGAAGGGTTAGTGTACTGGAGGGATAGGGTTGAACGGAAGGGTTAGTGTACTGGAGGGATAGGGTTGAATGGAAGGGTTAGTGTACTGGAGGGATGGGGTTGAATGGAAGGGTTAGTGTACTGGAGGGATAGGGTTGAATGGAAGGGTTAGTGTACTGGAGGGATAGGGTTGAATGGAAGGGTTAGTGCACTGGAGGGATAGGGTTGAATGGAAGGGTTAGTTTACTGGAGGGATAGGGTTGAATGGAAGGGTTAGTGCACTGGAGGGATAGGGTAGAATGGAAGGGTTAGTGTACTGGAGGGATAGGGTTGAATGGAAGGGTTAGTGTACTGGAGGGATAGGGTTGAATGGAAGGGTTAATGTACTGGAGGGATAGGGTTGAATGGAAGGGTTAGTGCACTGGAGGGATAGGGTTGAATGGAAGGGTTAGTTTACTGGAGGGATGGGGTTGAATGGAAGGGTTAGTGTACTGGAGGGATAGGGTTGAACGGAAGGGTTAGTGTACTGGAGGGATAGGGTTGAATGGAAGGGTTAGTGTACTGGAGGGATGGGGTTGAATGGAAGGGTTAGTGTACTGGAGGGATAGGGTTGAATGGAAGGGTTAGTGCACTGGAGGGAGAGGGTTGAATGGAAGGGTTAGTGTACTGGAGGGATAGGGTTGAATGGAAGGGTTAGTGCACTGGAGGGATAGGGTGAATGGAAGGGTTAGTGTATTGGAGGGATAGGGTTGAATGGAAGGGTTAGTGCACTGGAAGGATAGGGTTGAATGGAACGGTTAGTGTACTGGAGGGATAGGGCTGAATGGAAGGGTTAGTGCACTGGAGGGATAGGGTGAATGGAAGGGTTAGTGTACTGGAGGGATAGGGTTGAATGGAAGGGTTAGTGCACTGGAGGGATAGGGTTGAATGGAAGGGTTAGTGTACTGGAGGGATAGGGTTGAATGGAAGAGTTAGTGTACTGGAGGGATAGGGTTGAATGGAAGAGGTAGTGTACTGGAGGGATAGGGTTGAATGGAAGGGTTAGTGTACTGGAGGGATAGGGTTGAATGGAAGAGGTAGTGTACTGGAGGGATAGGGTTGAATGGAAGGGTTAGTGTCCTGGAGGGATAGGGTTGAATGGAAGAGTTAGTGTACTGGAGGGATAGGGTTGAATGGAAGAGTTAGTGTGCTGGAGGGATAGGGTTGAATGGAAGGGTTAGTGTACTGGAGGGATAGGGTTGAATGGAAGAGTTAGTGTACTGGAGGGATAGAGTTGAATGGAAGGGTTAGTGTACTGGAGGGATAGGGTTGAATGGAAGGGTTAGTGTACTGGAGGGATAGAGTTGAATGGAAGGGTTAGTGTACTGGAGGGATAGGGTTGAATGGAAGGGTAAGTGTACTGGAGGGATAGAGTTGAATAGAAGGGTTAGTGTACTGGAGGGATAGAGTTGAATGGAAGGGTTAGTGTACTGGAGGGATAGGGTTGAATGGAAGAGTTAGTCTACTGGAGGGAAAGGGTTGAATGGAAGAGTTAGTGTACTGGAGGGATAGGGTTGAATGGAAGGGTAAGTGTACTGGAGGGATAGGGCTGAATGGAAGGGTTAGTGTACTGGAGGGATAGGGTTGAATGGAAGAGTTAGTGTACTGGAGGGATAGAGTTGAATGGAAGGGTTAGTGTACTGGAGGGATAGGGTTGAATGGAAGGGTTAGTGTACTGGAGGGATAGGGTTGAATGGAAGGGTTAGTGTACTGGAGGGATAGGGTTGAATGGAAGGGTTAGTGTACTGGCGGGATAGGGTTGAAAGGAAGAGTTAGTGTACTGGAGAGATAGGGTTGAATGGAAGAGTTAGTGTACTGGAGGGATAGGGTTGAATGGAAGGGTTAGTGTACAGGAGGGATAGGGTTGAATGGAAGAGTTAGTGTACTGGAGGGATAGGGTTGATTGGAAGAGTAAGTGTACTGGAGAGATAGGGTTGAATGGAAGGGTTAGTGTACTGGAGGGATAGGGTTGAATGGAAGGGTTAGTGTACTGGAGGGATAGGGTTGAATGGAAGAGTTAGTGTATTGGAGGGATAGGGTTGAATGGAAGGGTGAGTGTACTGGAGGGATAGGGTTGAATGGAAGGGTTAGTGTACTGGAGGGATAGGGATGAATGGAAGGGTTAGTGTACTGGAGGGATAGGGTTGAATGGAAGGGTTAGTGTACTGGAGAGACAGGGTTGAATGGAAGGGTTAGTGTACTGGAGGGATAGGTTTGAATGGAAGGGTTAGTGTACTGGAGGGATAGGTTTGAATGGAAGAGTTAGTGTACTGGAGGGATAGGGTTGAATGGAAGGGTTAGTGTACTGAAGGGATAGGGTTGAATGGATGAGTTAGTGTACTGGAGGGATAGGGTTGAATGGAAGTGTTAGTGTACTGGAGGGATAGGGTTGAATGGAAGAGTTAGTGTACTGGAGGGATAGGGTTGAATGGAAGGGTAAGTGTACTGGAGGGATAGGGTTGAATGGAAGAGTTAGTGTACTGGAGGGATAGGGTTGAATGGAAGGGTTAGTGTACTGGAGGGATAGGGTTGAATGGAAGAGTTAGTGTACTGGAGGGATAGGGTTGAATGGAAGAGTTAGTGTACTGGAGGGATAGGGTTGAATGGAAGGGTTAGTGTACTGGAGGGATAGGGTTGAATGGAAGAGTTAGTGTACTGGAGGGATAGGGTTGAATGGAAGAGTTAGTGTACTGGAGGGATAGGGTTGAATGGAAGGCTTAGTGTGCTGGAGGGATGGGGTTGAATGGAAGGGTTAGTGTACTGGAGGGATAGGGGTGAATGGAAGAGTTAGTGTACTGGAGGGATGGGGTTGAATGGAAGGGTTAGTGTACCGGAGGGTTGGGTTGAATGGGAGGGTTAGTGTACTGGAGGGACAGGGTTGAATGGAAGAGTTAGTGTACTGGAGGGATAGGGTTGAATGGAAGAGTTAGTGTCCTGGAGGGATAGGGTGAATGGAAGGGTTAGTGTACTGGAGGGATAGGGTTGAATGGAAGGGTTAGTGTACTGGAGGGATAGGGTTGAATGGAAGGGTTAGTGTACTGGAGGGATAGGGTTGAATGGAAGAGTTAGTGTACTGGAGGGATAGGGTTGAATGGAAGGGTAAGTGTACTGGAGGGATAGAGTTAAATGGAAGGGTTAGTGTCCTGGAGGGACAGGGTTGAATGGAAGGGTTAGTGTACTGGAGGGATCGGGTTGGATGGAAGAGTTAGTGTACTGGAGGGATAGGGTTGAATGGAAGGGTTAGTGTACTGGAGGGATAGGGTTGAATGGAAGGGTTAGTGTACTGGAGGGATAGGGTTGAATGGAAGGGTTAGTGTACTGGAGGGATAGGGTTGAATGGAAGAGTTAGTGCACTGGAGGGATAGAGTTGAATGGAAGGGTTAGTGTACTGGAGGGATAGGGTTGAATGGATGAGTTAGTGTACTGGAGGGATAGGGTTGAATGGAAGGGTTAGTGTGCTGGAGGGATAGGGTTGAATGGATGAGTTAGTGTACTGGACGGATAGGTTTGAATGGAAGGGTTAGTGTACTGGAGGGATATGGTTGAATGGAAGAGTTAGTGTACTGGAGGGATAGGGTTGAATGGAAGGGTTAGTGTGCTCGAGGGATAGGGTTGAATGGATGAGTTAGTGTACTGGAGGGATAGGGTTGAATGGAAGGGTTAGTGTACTGGAGGGATAGGGTTGAATGGAAGAGTTAGTGTACTGGAGGGATAGGGTTGAATGTAAGGGTTAGTGTACTGGAGGGATAGGGTTGAATGGAAGAGTTAGTGTACTGGAGGGATAGGGGTGAATGGAAGAGTTAGTGTACTGGAGGGATGGGGTTGAATGGAAGGGTTAGTGTACCGGAGGGTTGGGTTGAATGGGAGGGTTAGTGTACTGGAGGGACAGGGTTGAATGGAAGAGTTAGTGTACTGGAGGGATAGGGTTGAATGGAAGAGTTAGGGTCCTGGAGGGATAGGGTGAATGGAAGGGTTAGTGTACTGGAGGGATAGGGTTGAATGGAAGGGTTAGTGTACTGGAGGGATAGGGTTGAATGGAAGGGTTAGTGTACTGGAGGGATAGGGTTGAATGGAAGAGTTAGTGTACTGGAGGGATAGGGTTGAATGGAAGAGTTAGTGTACTGGAGCGATAGGGTTGAATGGAAGGGTTAGTGTGCTGGAGGGATAGGGTTGAATGGATGAGTTAGTGTACTGGAGGGATAGGGTTGAATGGAAGGGTTAGTGTACTGGAGGGATAGGGTTGAATGGAAGAGTTAGTGTACTGGAGGGATAGGGTTGAATGTAAGTGTTAGTGTACTGGAGGGATAGGGTTGAATGGAAGAGTTAGTGTACTGGAGGGATAGGGGTGAATGGAAGAGTTAGTGTACTGGAGGGATGGGGTTGAATGGAAGGGTTAGTGTACCGGAGGGTTGGGTTGAATGGGAGGGTTAGTGTACTGGAGGGACAGGGTTGAATGGAAGAGTTAGTGTACTGTAGGGATAGGGTTGAATGGAAGAGTTAGTGTCCTGGAGGGATAGGGTGAATGGAAGGGTTAGTGTACTGGAGGGATAGGGTTGAATGGAAGGGTTAGTGTACTGGAGGGATAGGGTTGAATGGAAGGGTTAGTGTACTGGAGGGATAGGGTTGAATGGAAGAGTTAGTGTACTGGAGGGATAGGGTTGAATGGAAGGGTAAGTTTACTGGAGGGATAGAGTTAAATGGAAGGGTTAGTGTCCTGGAGGGACAGGGTTGAATGGAAGGGTTAGTGTACTGGAGGGATAGGGTTGGATGGAAGAGTTAGTGTACTGGAGGGATAGGGTTGAATGGAAGGGTTAGTGTACTGGAGGGATAGGGTTGAATGGAAGGGTTAGTGTACTGGAGGGATAGGGTTGAATGGAAGGGTTAGTTTACTGGAAGGATAGGGTTGAATGGAAGGGTTAGTGCACTGGAGGGATAGAGTTGAATGGAAGGGTTAGTGTACTGGAGGGATAGGGTTGAATGGATGAGTTAGTGTACTGGAGGGATAGGGTTGAATGGAATGGTTAGTGTGCTGGAGGGATAGGGTTGAATGGATGAGTTAGTGTACTGGAGGGATAGGTTTGAATGGAAGGGTTAGTGTACTGGAGGGATAGGGTTGAATGGAAGAGTAAGTGTACTGGAGGGATAGGGTTGAATGGAAGGGTTAGTGTGCTTGAGGGATAGGGTTGAATGGATGAGTTAGTGTACTGGAGGGATAGGGTTGAATGGAAGGGTTAGTGTACTGGAGGGATAGGGTTGAATGGAAGAGTTAGTGCACTGGAGGGATAGGGTTGAATGGAAGGGTTAGTGTACTGGAGGGATAGGGTTGAATGGAAGAGTTAGTGTACTGGAGGGATAGGGTTGAATGGAAGAGTTAGTGTACTGGAGGGATAGGGTTGAATGGAAGGGTTAGTGTACTGGAGGGATAGGGTTGAATGGAAGGGTTAGTGTGCTGGAGGGATGGGGTTGAATGGAAGGGTTAGTGCACTGGAGGGATAGGGGTGAATGGAAGAGTTAGTGTACTGGAGGGATAGGGGTGAATGCAAGAGTTAGTGTACTGAAGGGATAGGGGTGAATGGAAGAGTTAGTGTGCTGGAGGGATAGGGTGAATGGAAGGGTTAGTGTACTGGAGGGATAGGGTGAATGGAAGGGTTAGTGTACTGGAGGGATAGGGTGAATGGAAGAGTTAGTGTACTGGAGGGATAGGGTTGAATGGAAGAGTTAGTGTACTGGAGGGATAGGGTTGAATGGAAGGGTTAGTGTACTGGAGGGATAGGGTTGAATGGAAGAGTTAGTGTACTGGAGGGATAGGGTTGAATGGAAGGGTTAGTGCGCTGGAGGGATGGGGTTGAATGGAAGGGTTAGTGTACTGGAGGGATAGGGGTGAATGGAAGAGTTAGTGAACTGGAGGGATAGGGGTGAATGGAAGAGTTAGTGTACTGGAGGGATAGGGTTGAATGGAAGAGTTAGTGTACTGGAGGGATAGGGGTGAATGGAAGAGTTAGTTTACTGGACGGATAGGGTGAATGGAAGGGTTAGTGTACTGGAGGGATAGGGTGAATGGAAGGGTTAGTGTACTGGAGGGATAGGGGTGATGGAAGAGTTAGTGTACTGGAGGGATAGGGTGAATTGAAGGGTTAGTGTACTGGAGGGATAGGGTTGAATGGAAGAGTTAGTGTACTGGAGGGATAGGGTTGAATGGAAGGTTTAGTGTACTGGAGGGATAGGGGTGAATGGAAGGGTGAGTGTACTGGAGGGATAGGGTTGAATGGAAGGGTTAGTGTACTGGAGGGATAGGGTTGAATGGAAGGGTTAGTGTACTGGAGGGATAGGGTTGAATGGAAGGGTTAGTGCACTGGAGGGATAGGGTTGAATGGAAGGGTTAGTGTACTGGAGGGATGGGGTTGAATGGAAGGGTTAGTGTACTGGAGGGATAGGGTTGAATGGAAGGGTTAGTGCACTGGAGGGATAGGGTTGAATGTAAGGGTTAGTGTACTGGAGGGATAGGGTTGAATGGAAGAGTTAGTGTACTGGAGGGATAGGGGTGAATGGAAGAGTTAGTGTACTGGAGGGATGGGGTTGAATGGAAGGGTTAGTGTACCGGAGGGTTGGGTTGAATGGGAGGGTTAGTGTACTGGAGGGACAGGGTTGAATGGAAGAGTTAGTGTACTGGAGGGATAGGGTTGAATGGAAGAGTTAGGGTCCTGGAGGGATAGGGTGAATGGAAGGGTTAGTGTACTGGAGGGATAGGGTTGAATGGAAGGGTTAGTGTACTGGAGGGATAGGGTTGAATGGAAGGGTTAGTGTACTGGAGGGATAGGGTTGAATGGAAGAGTTAGTGTACTGGAGGGATAGGGTTGAATGGAAGAGTTAGTGTACTGGAGCGATAGGGTTGAATGGAAGGGTTAGTGTGCTGGAGGGATAGGGTTGAATGGATGAGTTAGTGTACTGGAGGGATAGTGTTGAATGGAAGGGTTAGTGTACTGGAGGGATAGGGTTGAATGGAAGAGTTAGTGTACTGGAGGGATAGGGTTGAATGTAAGGGTTAGTGTACTGGAGGGATAGGGTTGAATGGAAGAGTTAGTGTACTGGAGGGATAGGGGTGAATGGAAGAGTTAGTGTACTGGAGGGATGGGGTTGAATGGAAGGGTTAGTGTACCGGAGGGTTGGGTTGAATGGGAGGGTTAGTGTACTGGAGGGACAGGGTTGAATGGAAGAGTTAGTGTACTGTAGGGATAGGGTTGAATGGAAGAGTTAGTGTCCTGGAGGGATAGGGTGAATGGAAGGGTTAGTGTACTGGAGGGATAGGGTTGAATGGAAGGGTTAGTGTACTGGAGGGATAGGGTTGAATGGAAGGGTTAGTGTACTGGAGGGATAGGGTTGAATGGAAGAGTTAGTGTACTGGAGGGATAGGGTTGAATGGAAGGGTAAGTGTACTGGAGGGATAGAGTTAAATGGAAGGGTTAGTGTCCTGGAGGGACAGGGTTGAATGGAAGGGTTAGTGTACTGGAGGGATAGGGTTGGATGGAAGAGTTAGTGCACTGGAGGGATAGGGTTGAATGGAAGGGTTAGTGTACTGGAGGGATAGGGTTGAATGGAAGGGTTAGTGTACTGGAGGGATAGGGTTGAATGGAAGGGTTAGTTTACTGGAAGGATAGGGTTGAATGGAAGGGTTAGTGCACTGGAGGGATAGAGTTGAATGGAAGGGTTAGTGTACTGGAGGGATAGGGTTGAATGGATGAGTTAGTGTACTGGAGGGATAGGGTTGAATGGAAGGGTTAGTGTGCTGGAGGGATAGGGTTGAATGGATGAGTTAGTGTACTGGAGGGATAGGTTTGAATGGAAGGGTTAGTGTACTGGAGGGATAGGGTTGAATGGAAGAGTAAGTGTACTGGAGGGATAGGGTTGAATGGAAGGGTTAGTGTGCTTGAGGGATAGGGTTGAATGGATGAGTTAGTGTACTGGAGGGATAGGGTTGAATGGAAGGGTTAGTGTACTGGAGGGATAGGGTTGAATGGAAGAGTTAGTGCACTGGAGGGATAGGGTTGAATGGAAGGGTTAGTGTACTGGAGGGATAGGGTTGAATGGAAGAGTTAGTGTACTGGAGGGATAGGGTTGAATGGAAGAGTTAGTGTACTGGAGGGATAGGGTTGAATGGAAGGGTTAGTGTACTGGAGGGATAGGGTTGAATGGAAGGGTTAGTGTGCTGGAGGGATGGGGTTGAATGGAAGGGTTAGTGCACTGGAGGGATAGGGGTGAATGGAAGAGTTAGTGTACTGGAGGGATAGGGGTGAATGCAAGAGTTAGTGTACTGAAGGGATAGGGGTGAATGGAAGAGTTAGTGTGCTGGAGGGATAGGGTGAATGGAAGGGTTAGTGTACTGGAGGGATAGGGTGAATGGAAGGGTTAGTGTACTGGAGGGATAGGGTGAATGGAAGAGTTAGTGTACTGGAGGGATAGGGTTGAATGGAAGAGTTAGTGTACTGGAGGGATAGGGTTGAATGGAAGGGTTAGTGTACTGGAGGGATAGGGTTGAATGGAAGAGTTAGTGTACTGGAGGGATAGGGTTGAATGGAAGGGTTAGTGCGCTGGAGGGATGGGGTTGAATGGAAGGGTTAGTGTACTGGAGGGATAGGGGTGAATGGAAGAGTTAGTGAACTGGAGGGATAGGGGTGAATGGAAGAGTTAGTGTACTGGAGGGATAGGGTTGAATGGAAGAGTTAGTGTACTGGAGGGATAGGGGTGAATGGAAGAGTTAGTTTACTGGACGGATAGGGTGAATGGAAGGGTTAGTGTACTGGAGGGATAGGGTGAATGGAAGGGTTAGTGTACTGGAGGGATAGGGGTGATGGAAGAGTTAGTGTACTGGAGGGATAGGGTGAATGGAAGGGTTAGTGTACTGGAGGGATAGGGTTGAATGGAAGAGTTAGTGTACTGGAGGGATAGGGTTGAATGGAAGGTTTAGTGTACTGGAGGGATAGGGGTGAATGGAAGGGTGAGTGTACTGGAGGGATAGGGTTGAATGGAAGGGTTAGTGTACTGGAGGGATAGGGTTGAATGGAAGGGTTAGTGTACTGGAGGGATAGGGTTGAATGGAAGGGTTAGTGCACTGGAGGGATAGGGTTGAATGGAAGGGTTAGTGTACTGGAGGGATGGGGTTGAATGGAAGGGTTAGTGTACTGGAGGGATAGGGTTGAATGGAAGGGTTAGTGCACTGGAGGGATAGGGTTGAATGTAAGGGTTAGTGTACTGGAGGGATAGGGTTGAATGGAAGAGTTAGTGTACTGGAGGGATAGGGGTGAATGGAAGAGTTAGTGTACTGGAGGGATGGGGTTGAATGGAAGGGTTAGTGTACCGGAGGGTTGGGTTGAATGGGAGGGTTAGTGTACTGGAGGGACAGGGTTGAATGGAAGAGTTAGTGTACTGGAGGGATAGGGTTGAATGGAAGAGTTAGGGTCCTGGAGGGATAGGGTGAATGGAAGGGTTAGTGTACTGGAGGGATAGGGTTGAATGGAAGGGTTAGTGTACTGGAGGGATAGGGTTGAATGGAAGGGTTAGTGTACTGGAGGGATAGGGTTGAATGGAAGAGTTAGTGTACTGGAGGGATAGGGTTGAATGGAAGAGTTAGTGTACTGGAGCGATAGGGTTGAATGGAAGGGTTAGTGTGCTGGAGGGATAGGGTTGAATGGATGAGTTAGTGTACTGGAGGGATAGGGTTGAATGGAAGGGTTAGTGTACTGGAGGGATAGGGTTGAATGGAAGAGTTAGTGTACTGGAGGGATAGGGTTGAATGTAAGGGTTAGTGTACTGGAGGGATAGGGTTGAATGGAAGAGTTAGTGTACTGGAGGGATAGGGGTGAATGGAAGAGTTAGTGTACTGGAGGGATGGGGTTGAATGGAAGGGTTAGTGTACCGGAGGGTTGGGTTGAATGGGAGGGTTAGTGTACTGGAGGGACAGGGTTGAATGGAAGAGTTAGTGTACTGTAGGGATAGGGTTGAATGGAAGAGTTAGTGTCCTGGAGGGATAGGGTGAATGGAAGGGTTAGTGTACTGGAGGGATGGGGTTGAATGGAAGGGTTAGTGTACTGGAGGGATAGGGTTGAATGGAAGGGTTAGTGTACTGGAGGGATAGGGTTGAATGGAAGAGTTAGTGTACTGGAGGGATAGGGTTGAATGGAAGGGTAAGTGTACTGGAGGGATAGAGTTAAATGGAAGGGTTAGTGTCCTGGAGGGACAGGGTTGAATGGAAGGGTTAGTGTACTGGAGGGATAGGGTTGGATGGAAGAGTTAGTGTACTGGAGGGATAGGGTTGAATGGAAGGGTTAGTGTACTGGAGGGATAGGGTTGAATGGAAGGGTTAGTGTACTGGAGGGATAGGGTTGAATGGAAGGGTTAGTTTACTGGAAGGATAGGGTTGAATGGAAGGGTTAGTGCACTGGAGGGATAGAGTTGAATGGAAGGGTTAGTGTACTGGAGGGATAGGGTTGAATGGATGAGTTAGTGTACTGGAGGGATAGGGTTGAATGGAAGGGTTAGTGTGCTGGAGGGATAGGGTTGAATGGATGAGTTAGTGTACTGGAGGGATAGGTTTGAATGGAAGGGTTAGTGTACTGGAGGGATAGGGTTGAATGGAAGAGTAAGTGTACTGGAGGGATAGGGTTGAATGGAAGGGTTAGTGTGCTTGAGGGATAGGGTTGAATGGATGAGTTAGTGTACTGGAGGGATAGGGTTGAATGGAAGGGTTAGTGTACTGGAGGGATAGGGTTGAATGGAAGAGTTAGTGCACTGGAGGGATAGGGTTGAATGGAAGGGTTAGTGTACTGGAGGGATAGGGTTGAATGGAAGAGTTAGTGTACTGGAGGGATAGGGTTGAATGGAAGAGTTAGTGTACTGGAGGGATAGGGTTGAATGGAAGGGTTAGTGTACTGGAGGGATAGGGTTGAATGGAAGGGTTAGTGTGCTGGAGGGATGGGGTTGAATGGAAGGGTTAGTGCACTGGAGGGATAGGGGTGAATGGAAGAGTTAGTGTACTGGAGGGATAGGGGTGAATGCAAGAGTTAGTGTACTGAAGGGATAGGGGTGAATGGAAGAGTTAGTGTGCTGGAGGGATAGGGTGAATGGAAGGGTTAGTGTACTGGAGGGATAGGGTGAATGGAAGGGTTAGTGTACTGGAGGGATAGGGTGAATGGAAGAGTTAGTGTACTGGAGGGATAGGGTTGAATGGAAGAGTTAGTGTACTGGAGGGATAGGGTTGAATGGAAGGGTTAGTGTACTGGAGGGATAGGGTTGAATGGAAGAGTTAGTGTACTGGAGGGATAGGGTTGAATGGAAGGGTTAGTGCGCTGGAGGGATGGGGTTGAATGGAAGGGTTAGTGTACTGGAGGGATAGGGGTGAATGGAAGAGTTAGTGAACTGGAGGGATAGGGGTGAATGGAAGAGTTAGTGTACTGGAGGGATAGGGTTGAATGGAAGAGTTAGTGTACTGGAGGGATAGGGGTGAATGGAAGAGTTAGTTTACTGGACGGATAGGGTGAATGGAAGGGTTAGTGTACTGGAGGGATAGGGTGAATGGAAGGGTTAGTGTACTGGAGGGATAGGGGTGATGGAAGAGTTAGTGTACTGGAGGGATAGGGTGAATGGAAGGGTTAGTGTACTGGAGGGATAGGGTTGAATGGAAGAGTTAGTGTACTGGAGGGATAGGGTTGAATGGAAGGTTTAGTGTACTGGAGGGATAGGGGTGAATGGAAGGGTGAGTGTACTGGAGGGATAGGGTTGAATGGAAGGGTTAGTGTACTGGAGGGATAGGGTTGAATGGAAGGGTTAGTGTACTGGAGGGATAGGGTTGAATGGAAGGGTTAGTGCACTGGAGGGATAGGGTTGAATGGAAGGGTTAGTGTACTGGAGGGATGGGGTTGAATGGAAGGGTTAGTGTACTGGAGGGATAGGGTTGAATGGAAGGGTTAGTGCACTGGAGGGATAGGTTTGAATGGAAGGGTTAGTGTACTGGAGGGATAGGGTTGAATGGAAGGGTTAGTGCACTGGAGGGATAGGGTGAATGGAAGGGTTAGTGTACTGGAGGGATAGGGGTGAATGAAAGAGTTAGTGTACTGGAGGGATAGGGTGAATGGAAGGGATAGTGTACTGGAGGGATAGGGTTGAATGGAAGAGTTAGTGTACTGGAGGGATAGGGTTGAATGGAAGGGTTAGTGCACTGGAGGGATAGGGTTGAATGGAAGAGTTAGTGTACTGGAGGGATAGGGTTGAATGGAAGGGTTAGTGTACTGGAGGGATGGGGGTGAATGGAAAGGTTCGTGTACTGGAGGGATAGGGTTGAATGGAAGGGTTAGTGTACTGGAGGGATAGGGTTGAATGGAAGGGTTAGTGTACTGGAGGGATAGGGGTGAATGGAAGGGTGAGTGTACTGGAGGGATAGGGTTGAATGGAAGGGTTAGTGTACTGGAGGGATAGGGTTGAATGGAAGGGTTAGTGTACTGGAGGGATAGGGTTGAATGGAAGGGTTAGTGCACTGGAGGGATAGGGTTGAATGGAAGGGTTAGTGTACTGGAGGGATGGGGTTGAATGGAAGGGTTAGTGTACTGGAGGGATAGGGTTGAATGGAAGGGTTAGTGCACTGGAGGGATAGGTTTGAATGGAAGGGTTAGTGTACTGGAGGGATAGGGTTGAATGGAAGGGTTAGTGCACTGGAGGGATAGGGTGAATGGAAGGGTTAGTGTACTGGAGGGATAGGGGTGAATGAAAGAGTTAGTGTACTGGAGGGATAGGGTGAATGGAAGGGATAGTGTACTGGAGGGATAGGGTTGAATGGAAGAGTTAGTGTACTGGAGGGATAGGGTTGAATGGAAGGGTTAGTGCACTGGAGGGATAGGGTTGAATGGAAGAGTTAGTGTACTGGAGGGATAGGGTTGAATGGAAGGGTTAGTGTACTGGAGGGATGGGGGTGAATGGAAAGGTTCGTGTACTGGAGGGATAGGGTTGAATGGAAGGGTTAGTGTACTGGAGGGATAGGGTTGAATGGAAGGGTTAGTGTACTGGAGGGATAGGGTTGAATGGAAGAGTTAGTGTACTGGAGGGATAGGGTTGAATGGAAGGGTTAGTGCACTGGATGGAAAGGGTTGAATGGAAGGGTTAGTGTACTGGAGGGATAGGGTTGAATGGAAGGGTTAGTGCACTGGAGGGATAGGGTGAATGGAAGGGTTAGTGTACTGGAGGGATAGGGTTGAATGGAAGGGTTAGTGCACTGGAGGGATAGGGTTGAATGGAACCGTTAGTGTAATGGAGGGATAGGGTTGAATGGAAGGGTTAGTGCACTGGAGGGATAGGGTGAATGGAAGGGTTAGTGTACTGGAGGGATAGGGTTGAATGGAAGGGTTAGTGCACTTGAGGGATAGGGTTGAATGGAAGGGTTAGTGTACTGGAGGGATAGGGTTGAATGGAAGAGTTAGTGTACTGGAGGGATAGGGTTGAATGGAAGAGGTAGTGTACTGGAGGGATAGGGTTGAATGGAAGGGTTAGTGTACTGGAGGGATAGGGTTGAATGGAAGAGGTAGTGTACTGGAGGGATAGGGTTGAATGGAAGGGTTAGTGTACTGGAGGGATAGGGTTGAATGGAAGAGTTAGTGTACTGGAGGGATAGGGTTGAATGGAAGAGTTAGTGTACTGGAGGGATAGGGTTGAATGGAAGGGTTAGTGTACTGGAGGGAGAGCGTTGAATGGAAGGGTTAGTGTGCTGGAGGGATCGGGTCGAATGGAAGAGTTAGTGTACTGGAGGGATAGGGTTGAATGGAAGGGTTAGTGTACTGGAGGGATAGGGTTGAATGGAAGGGTTAGTGTACTGGAGGGATAGGGTTGAACGGAAGGGTTAGTGCACTGGAGGGATAGGGTTGAATGGAAGGGTTAGTGTACTGGAGGGATGGGGTTGAATGGAAGGGTTAGTATACTGGAGGGATAGGGTTGAATGGAAGGGTTAGTGCACTGGAGGGATAGGGTTGAATGGAAGGGTTAGTGTACTGGAGGGATAGGGTTGAATGGAAGGGTTAGTGCACTGGAGGGATAGGGTGAATGGAAGGGTTAGTGTACTGGAGGGATAGGGTTGAATGGAACGGTTAGTGTACTGGAGGGATAGGGTTGAATGGAAGGGTTAGTGCACTGGAGGGATAGGGTGAATGGAAGGGTTAGTGTACTGGAGGGATAGGGTTGAATGGAAGGGTTAGTGCACTGGAGGGATAGGGTTGAATGGAACGGTTAGTGTACTGGAGGGATAGGGTTGAATGGAAGGGTTAGTGCACTGGAGGGATAGGGTGAATGGAAGGGTTAGTGTACTGGAGGGATAGGGTTGAATGGAAGGGTTAGTGCACTGGAGGGATCGGGTTGAATGGAAGGGTTAGTGTACTGGAGGGATAGGGTTGAATGGAAGAGTTAGTGATCTGGAGGGATAGGGTTGAATGGAAGAGGTAGTGTACTGGAGGGATAGGGTTGAATGGAAGGGTTAGTGTACTGGAGGGATAGGGTTGAATGGAAGAGGTAGTGTACTGGAGGGATAGGGTTGAATGGAAGGGTTAGTGTACTGGAGGGATAGGGTTGAATGGAAGAGTTAGTGTACTGGAGGGATAGGGTGGAATGGAAGAGTTAGTG